>NC_084650.1:17803793-18103793 GCF_019802595.1 Syngnathoides biaculeatus | reverse complement strand
TGACTGTTAAGAGGCAGAAATTTCGAGGTATTAGTTAAACAAGGTTTGAGAGATTAATAGATGATCAAAATAGTTGTGGATTAAATGGGGAATTTGTAGTTTTTGATTATTCGATTAATTATTCTATATTGAAACATTTCAAAATTTATGAGAATAATCCCTCAACTCCATAAAAAAATATCCCAGTGAATTCCAATAAATTTCTGATTTAATTGTTCCTGTTTGGAATATTTACTGTGGATTTATATCGACATTTTGAGCGCCATACACAGTTTCGAATGCTGGTTGTGCACATAAGGGAACGGCAACTTTCAAATATCTTTTCTTTTTAGGAAAGTGTAACTTTGATTCTTTGTCTTCTTTTTGAAGGGTGTGAAGGATTACGCACCAAAAGTGTCCCTAATGACTTAAATTGTATGTTATGGCTCCGTGCAAATGGTTTCAATCCAAATCCGCGTATCCGATGCGCAGCACATGCGTTTCCACTTACCTGGCGTGACATCAGTGACGTTGTTGACATTTGGAAGTGAAATTCTTTTTTTTTTGGTTTTGTTTGTCTATGTGGTGAGTTGATGAATTTCTGTCACACGGTGGATTAAACTTTGACTTTTAAGTGCACAAAGGTTTCAAAAGTGACTCTTCCATGGACATAAAGTGAATACTAGAATGCCATCTGGGATTTAACCTTTGACCCTTTTTTGCAATAAGATGCGATCAGCGCTGTTATTCTGTCCTGAAGGCACACGTGCGTGATCGTTAAGTGCTTTCAGTGTCATGTTTACCTTTGACCCCTACACCTAAACTAAAGCGTGACGTCACTTTCCGCTTAAGCTTCATTTCCTCTTAGCGTGACACATGACGACACCCGCTACCTATTAGCATATGTATGGATCATTTTCATAAAGTGGTACCACGACTTCGGCAGGACGGTGCCACACCTGGTAAAGCGTTGGCCTTGCAGTTTTGAGGAACCGGGTTCGATCCCGGCCCTTCCTGCGTGAAGTTTGCATGTTCTCCCCGTGCCTGCGTGGGTTTTCTCCGGGCACACCGGTTTCCTCCCACATCCCAAAAACATGCAACATTAATTGGACACTCTAAATTCCAGAGGCGAGAGAGTGAGTATATCGGTAGAAGGTTGCTGAGGATGGAGCTGCCAGGCAAACGAGAGAGAGGAAGACCAAAGAAAAGCTGGATGAATGTGTTGAGGGAGGACATGAGGACTGCGGGTGTTCGAGAGGAGCATGCACGAGATAGGCTTAAATGACACGCTGTGGCGACCCCTAACGGGACAAGCTGAAAGAAAAAGACAATCTTGAATCTTAAAAGAGGCAAACAGTGCACCGTAAAGAGTGTGTCCAGTAGAGACAGGTCCATGGTCCTCTTTCAGTTTAAATATTAAGTATCTTCAGGTCTTGTTCAAGACGGAGGGAAGAGTGGAGCGGAAACTCGACCGGCACTTCTGTGCAGCGTCTGCGCTAATGTGGACTCCGTATCGGTTCTTTGCGGTGAAGAAGGAGCTGAACCCAAAGCCAAAGCTCTCAATTTGCCAATCGATGAGTCGTGACCCAAACGACAAAATCGTAGGTACGAGGGGTCACAATGAGTTTTGCGACACACGGTGTTCGGGTTAGAGATGGGGTTGAGAAGATTGGTCATCCGGGAGGGGGGGGGGGGGGCATTTTTACCAGGTCATGACAACCATTTTGCTAATCCTGAGTGCATGCACTTGTCTGGACACCCCCCCCAAACGATTCTCTCTCTCTCTCTCTCTCTCTCTCCTCTCTCTCTCCTCTCTCTCTCTCTCTCTCTCTCTGTGTTTTTTCTGGATTAAACAGTGCCACAAAGAAACATGACTGTTGCATATATTAAATTAAATGCCGTACCTGCAGTGTGCTGCTTTGGACTGATAGTGTTGCTTTAAGCTGCTTTAGTGTGCGTCTCTGTGCGCGTGTGTGTGCACGTGTGTGTATTGGAAAACGCACAAAAGGAGGCCTGTGATGTTTGAGTGACAGCAGAGAGGCGTCAGCAGCTCTTGAATGCGCACATTCAGACAAAAAAAAAAAAAAAGCGTAGAGTCGCCGTCCGTCCGTTTTTCGTATTTTTTTTTTTTTTTTTCCCTGCTGTCAGCCGTCGGTGCTGCGTTCTGGTTCTGTCCGGACATTTGAGCGACGGTGCGGAGAGCAGCCAGGCAGCAAATTGAAAAATAGCAGCGTAGAAAAGAGATTTACGGTTTCTTTTTCCCCCTTTTACTTTTTTGTGTGTGTGTGTGCGTGTGTGTGTGTGTCGCCATCGAGTTCATTGGATTGCCGTGTCAAGTGTCAGTGTCAACATGCGTGTGCACACACACACACACACACACACACCTGCGGGGCAGACAAATGTTGACGTTCTACTGAACTCTGGAACCAGATGATGGACTCAGATGACCCATTTTGTTTGAGTGTATGTATGTGTAAAATGTCACTCTCAACACACACACACACACACCTACACACACACACAAGCTACTGAACACATGAGACTCAGCTGGCTGGCTTTGAATGTGTGGCAAGGGTTGCTGTCAAAGTACTCATACACACACACGTATACATCATCACGGTTCATCAGCTAATCCAAATAATTGCTAAACTTCCACTCCGATCGTTTTCATCCTTTTCCATTCCGCCTGATTAACTCGCAGGATTCCCCCCCCCCCCCCCATCTTCTCAGGTTCCCGCCGACCCGCGGAAAATTAGCGTCCACGACGAGAACGGCCGGGAGCGGCCGCGTCGAAGTGGCTAACGCTAACGCGATCGGTCCGCGCTCCCCCGACCTCGGGCGAGTCCTTTCCGAGTCGTTCGCGCTTGACGGGCGCCGCGGCTTCTGTCGGACAAGCCGCCTTTGATGCTTAAAACCGATTTGGCGCTTGCCGGCTTTTTAAGCACGCTCATGTGACGGAATCGTGGCGCGCATGTGACTGAACGGGTAGATTGTGAGGCTTTCAGTATGTTACAAGTTCACAATATTTGTTGAAGGCCCTTCCATGGCGTATCCATAAGTTAGACTAGTTTGCTGCCTACATAAGTTGCAGTTATTAAAGCCTAAGTGTCATCCCTATCAACATTCTAAAATAGATATTGAAATGAAAAATACGTATAACATTATTCACTTCAATGTCGATGCGAAAAAATAAATATGACCGGAGACCGCGTCATCCACGCGCAAAGTTGCGGAAGTCTCATTCGACATCCAAGTGGTCGCCATATTGGCTGCATTTCCTGTCCGTGACATCACCCGGGACATTCGCCATTGAAAACACGCCCCTTCAGACACGGAAGCTCTTTCCGAACAAGAGAACATCCCACAATCGAGTGAAGTGACCGGGGCAATATTACCCGATTGTTTCGAGCCGTATTCAGATGATATGCGGATCACTTCTAACTAACAACAGAATCCCAGAGAGTATGTATGCGTCAGCTCAGCTCGTCCCCCCAGCTACTATGGGACACGGAAGCTCTTCAAAGAAGAGAACATCTCACAATCGAGTGAAGTCACCCGGGCAATATTACCTGATTGTTTCGAGCCATATTTAGATGATATGCGGATCACTTCTAACTAACAACAGACTCCCAGACAGTAGTATGAGACAGCTCGGCTCGTCCCCCCACCTACTATGGGACACAGAGGCTCTTTTCAAAGAAGAGAACATCTCACAATCGAGTGAAGTGACCGGGGCAATATTACCCGATTGTTTCGAGCCGTATTCAGATGATATCCGGATCACTTCTAACTAACAACAGAATCCCAGAGAGTATGTATGCGTCAGCTCAGCTCGTCCCCCCAGCTACTATGGGACACGGAAGCTCTTCAAAGAAGAGAACATCTCACAATCGAGTGAAGTCACCCGGGCAATATTACCTGATTGTTTCGAGCCATATTTAGATGATATGCGGATCACTTCTAACTAACAACAGACTCCCAGACAGTATGTATGAGACAGCTCGGCTCGTCCCCCCACCTACTATGGGACACAGAGGCTCTTTTCAAAGAAGAGAACATCTCACAATCGAGTGAAGTGACCGGAGCAACATTACCCCATTGTTTCGAGCCATATTTACATGATATGGGGATCATGGCAAAACCGCATCCAGCCAAATCACGTCCCCTTCCGATCCACCTCCCCGCGGCGTAGATGAGCCATCCTGGCTTAAACCGTGACCGGCGGACATCGCGCCGACGGGCACATCGACACATTTAGCACCCCTGACTTACGGATTACGCCCCCCCCCCAACTATTATTTTTTTTAGTAGCCGTATACACACCTACCTGTCATTTGGAACCCACAAAGCTCTCGTCCTTTGCACCCGTGCAATCCATTTTTCACGACGAACTGGGTCTCTTGGAAACTTATGAAGGGTAAATCCATCCTCCCGAGTGTTGGAGCAAGTGACCAGGGCAATATTACCCTATCGTTTCGAGCCATATTTAGATGATATGCGGATCTCGGCCAAACCTGTGTTCGCGCAATATCCACCAATGCAACGAGCCGTCATTTTGGCTAACATGAAGAAACAACGAGCTACCTTCCTGCAGGTAAAACTAGTAGAAACAAACGAGTCCGCTTGAGGTCGCTACTACATCCAACGTCACTTCCTGCTTCTTGTCGAAAACAAATCCCTTGAGAGGATTTTCATGGCAGGAGTTGCAAAAAGTCGTACACATCAAAATTATGTTTTGTGGTGAAAAAACGCATGGGTCCATGCCGGCGACTGTTTTTTCATTAATAACATGCTAAAAATCATGCATTTCATGACACTGGCCCTTTAAAGAGAGAGTCATAATCTTGTTTGTCGATGGTCCTTCAATGGCGTATCGATTAGTTATTATTTTCCGTCATTAGCAGCATGTTTGCAAGTTGTATTCCTGTGATTAGTTTGCTGCCGTCGTTAAAAAGGAAGGAGCCATAATGTTAATTTGCTTGTGGTTTGATAGCGTATCAATTTTGTCGAGCATTGACGTTTTTTTTTAATAATCGCCACAGGCCAGAGACACTTCGGGCTTGTTAAACTACTATCAAATCGAGTTTATATAGTTAAAAAAAAAAATTCCGCCCCTGAAGGCTGTTTCACTTAGCGAGATCAAACTGTACTTCATGATCGACAAAAACAGTCTCAAGAAGCCACGGATGGAAAAAACATATTTTGCTTGTATCCACGAATCATTAATGAAGAAACTTCTACAGAATCTGTCGAATTGCTATCAAATATGTTGCTATCGGTACTGATATGTGTCGGCGGCCAGAATTTTAGCTCACTGGTATTTCTCTAAACCAGGGGTCGGCAACCTATGGCTCGCGAGCCACACCTGGCTCTTTTGGTGGTCGCGTATGGCTCGCAGAGACCTCATAACGACATAACTGGATACAGCAGGGGTGCTCAATGTGTACATCGCGATCGATCGCGAGGAAGTTCTGGTCCGTCGCCATCACCGTCTTTGTTTGACCGGCACGTCCGGCCAGTCACGTGATTCGATGACGTAGGTGCACGAGCTCGATAGCTCGTTTTCATTCGTGTAAAGTGGTACCACTACTTACCAGCGTCTCTTGTGACAAAAAAAATTGATGTTACGAAATACCTCCCCGGTAAAATAAAATTGAGGTTACGAAATGCCTCCTCGGTAAAATATTGTCTCTAGTTACAAAGGAAATTCAGGATATGAAAGGCAAAAATAGGTGCTGGATTCGTAGCCTCCAAATTCACAAATTAACTTTGTCTAACGACGACCTGCTGCACGGCCTCCGATGACGGCCACACACTCTTCTTCCTCGTTTACCTTGCACCACACCCCTCCGCTCTTAAAGGGCTACACTCATGATTACAAACGTTAAGTCCTTATGCAGCCTATCAATGTGGTTTATAATGACAGCGTTTTATGCGCCACCCACCACCAGATTTTTATTTTTTGGTGTGCGCACATAAATGGGGACAAATGAAAAATATTCAACCTGCAGACCAGCTGATCGTGAAAACTCGGAACGCACGTACGCGTACCGCACGCTGCGGCGTGTGAATATTGCTGTACTGACAATGTTTGGTTATACCGATGCATATGAAAAGTCTACGTTCAAGAATAACGGATGGAAGTCTCACAGGCTGAAGTTTAATTTCATGACGTATGAAACGGATGACGAAATCATCAGTGAAGAAGTCGCTTTAAGTAACTGAATAATGTATTAATTAAATAAATTAAAGTAAAAAGTACTTTTGTCATCATTGATGAGCAACAGTATAAAGTTATTTAAATGAATTTAGAGACTTATTGTACTCTTAAAGTGTTGGTTTTTCCATAAAATGCACAAATACACTTTTATTTAGTTTTCCCAAAATATTGGACGGCTCTTTTGGAATTACAAATTAAAATATTTGCTGTTTGTGGCTTCTCTCAGCCTAAAAGTTTCCCGACCCGACCCCTGCTCTAAGCTCTCAAACCCAGAGGCGTGGTCGCGACCCCGACACTCCTAAAAAAAGAGATCACGGGAGGTTGGCTGCTTGAAAAAAGTCGATCTTGGGGCCAAAAAAAAAAATAAGTTTGCCCCCCCCCATGCTGTAGACAGATGGGTGACTCCCCCTACTGGCACTGACATATGTGGCCTTCTTCATAAGTCAAAAATTTGCTGGAATAACACGGACACATCTGCATAGTCCAAAATAGGCACGTCCCAGAAGAGTTGGACTCTGTGCGGGCCCCGTCGCAGGCGGCTGCAATCTGCCATGTCGTTCTCTCTCTCTCTCTCTCTCTCTCTCTCTCTCTCTCTCTTCTCTCTCTCAACACACACACACACACACACACACACACACACACACACACACACACACACACACACACATCCTGTGACAGCACTCACTCACTCGCTCACATTCATTTGTGTTTCCCCCGCCATTCATCTCGCTCTCGGACCGACGTGGCACCGTTTGCGGAATTATGGGATGTCGCAGCGCTTGACGTGGGCCGCCTGTTTTGCGCGCGCGGGTGTGTGTGTGTGTGTGTGCGCACGCATACTTGATCAGCGCACACTTTTATAAGCATGCACAATGCAGCCTCACACACTCTTATCTCCCACGCAGGGAGGTAATGAGGAGCTCTCTAACACACACACACACACACACACACACACACACACACACGGAGGCAGGCGGTGCCTTATCTCCCGCTTTGTGTCTCGGCTGACAAACAGCCGGCGAGGCGTCGTGCGTTTCTCCTCTCGCGGCTGCTTTTTAATCATCGGCGGGCCACCTCGCCACCTCCACCACTTCCTTTTCGCCCTCCTCCTCTTCCACTACTACATCCTCTTCCTCCTCCTGCGCTTCCGATTCCTCCTCGAGCCCCCTCGATTCCTCCTCAAGGCTTCATTTAGTCACCGCCTTCCATTCCTAAAAATCACATTAAGTTTTAACGTGGCGGCAACGGTGGAGCAGCTGGTAAAGCGTTGGCCTCACGGTTCTGAGGACCCGGGTTCGATCCCGGCCCCGCCCGTGTGGACTGAGCATGTTCTCCCCGTGGGTTTCCTCTCACATCCCAAAAAACATGCAACATTAATTGAACACTCGAAATTGTCCCAAGGTGAGATTGTGAGAGCAGCTGTTTGTCTCGATGTGCCCTGCGATCGGCTGGCGACCAGTTCAGGGTGTTCGCCGCCTCCTGCCCGTTGACAGCCACCCTTGTGAGGATAAGCGGCTAAGAAGATGGATGGTACCACTACTTACCAACAACTCTTGTAATGAAAAATTCAGGTTATGAAAAACCTCAGAAAAATATGGTCTCTAGTTACAAAGGAAATTCAGGATATGAAAGGCACTGGATTCGCAGCCCCCAAATTCCACCGCACGTAAACATCCTGTATCTTGGTTTATGTGATTAGAGCTGCTCTCCCATTGGCTATCGCCCACCATCTTCCTCGTGAGGATAAGCAGCAAAGTAAATGGATGGATAGTTTTAACCTTAACAAGGCGCTTATATATATATATATAAAAATGAATTTGAATAATGATTGATTTTAAAGGCGGCACGGTGGAGCAGCTGGTAAAGCGTTGGCCTCACGGTTCTGAGGCCCCGGGTTCGATCCCGGCCCCGCCTGTGTGGAGTTTGCATGTTCTCCATGTGCCTGCGTGGGTTTCCTCCGGGCAGTCCGGTTTCCTCCCACATCCCAAAAACATGCAGCATTCCTCGGACACTCTCAATTGCCCCTTGGTGTGATTGCAAGTGTCGCTGTTTGTCTCAACGTGCCCTGCGATTGGCCGGCGACCAGTTCAGGGTGTACACCTCTTGCCCGTCGACAGCTGGGATATGCTCCAGCACTCCCGTGACTCTCGTGAGAATATGCGGCAAAAAAATGGATGGATGGATGCTACCTCTACTTAACAACAACTCTTGTAACGAAAAATTCAGGTTACAAAAAACCTCGGAAAAGTATTGTCTCGAGTCACAAAGGAAATTCGGGCAAAAATAAGTGCCAGATTTGCAACCCCTAAATTCCGCCGAACGTAAACATCCTGTTTCAGCGTTTGTGTGGTAGAGCTGCTCTCCCATTGGCTCTCGCCCAGCATCTTCCTGGCGTGCCATTGGCTAGGCTGGGATAGGCTCCAGCACTCCCTGAATAACGAACTCACCTGGATTTCGGCAGTGATTTATTTATTTTTTTTAGTTTCTATTGCAGCCACGCTTGCGAAGCGCTGAGTGAAATTCACCATTTATCGGTCGTAAGCAGGTAGCGCACGCTACGACGCCGACGAGATCCGCGAGTGGGCGTCCTGCAAAAGGCGGCATAGAGGAATGCTTCCCGGGGTGACTGCGAGGTTGTGTGTGTGTTGTTTTTTTTTTTTTTTTTCCCGATGTTGTTCCTCGACTGTGATGTGCTCCACTTTAGCTCGGCGCTGCGATGCCGCAGATTGCTGAGATGACTTCTTCTATTTACAGCAAACAAACACACGCCGGCACACAAGTACAATAAAAGACTCAAACAAACAAGGATTTGTCGCGGTGTGTGTGTGTGTGTGTGGAGGTAAGGTGGTGAGGTGAGCACAAGTACGGACTCGCACACTGTACTTAAGTTCAGGTGCTCGTGTTAAAAAAAAAAAAAAGTGTGAACACCTCGCATATTCGCAATAATTTTTGAGGAGGAACATAAAGTTAATTCAACAAATGTAGCCCTTTACCGGCATCCAGTCCTTTTCCGCCAGAAACTTCGGGGGGGAAAAAAAAGTAATGCAGTATTTATACTTAATTACTTCCCATGTGCGCGCTCGCGTCTGCGTGAGCGAGAGAGCCCGGCGCTCAGACGCCTCATGATTTGTGCATCTCTATTCCGGTTCTTTCCGTCTGGCTGTTTATATCCGAGCGCCGATTTTGTATCCCGCGCTAGGAAGCAGGAAATGGGAAGCGTTTATTAATAACAGGCTGCAACGCGCCCGAATCCGACACAGACGCACGCGAACACGCCCGCGTCTTGTTGTGCGCGTGTGTGTGTGTGTGTGTGTGGAGGCGCCGGATTGCTAACAAAAGGGGTTCGGGTTTGATTCCTGTTATGAAGGATTTGGAGGGGGGTTTGGAAAGGGGAGAAAAGGCCTCTGTTACGCCACATTTCTCACTCGACATTTCCATCCATCCATTTTCTTAGCCGCTTATCCTCACAAGGGTTGCGGAGAGCGCCGGAGCCTATCTCAGATGTCAACGGGCAGGAGGCGGGGTACATCCTGAACCGGTTTCCGGCCAATCGCAGGATATAACAAGAAATATGGAAGATAAATAATAAATGTTGTCATGTAGATTGAAGGTAACTACATGATTACTACCGTGTATATAAAGCCAATGTAAATTAAAAACAATTATCCATCCATTTTCTTCACCGCTTATCCTCAGTTTGTCTCGATCAGCCCTACGGGCAATTTAAAGTGCCCGATTAATGTTGCATGTTTTTGGGATGTGGGAGGAAACCGGAGTGCCTGGAGAAAACCCACGTCGGCACGGGGAGAACGTGCAAACTCCACACAGGCGGGTCGAACCCGGGACCTCAAAACTGTGAGGCCAACACTTTCCCAGCTGCCTCTACATTTGATACTTGAATTGTTTAAATTGATATTTGTGACTTACTCTAGACTTGTAGCTCTGCGTTACCCGTGCAGTGTTGCTTGTTACTGAAATGTTGTTCCTCGTCATGTTTGCAAATATATGTTACCCTCCAGCTGTCACCCAATACTCTATTTTGTTGACTTGTCGTTATTTTTATGTGACTTTTTTTTTTTTAAATATCTCACACCGAACCCTCAAAGCTGTTGCAATTCACGACCGCTCGTGATTGGACTGCGACTTCCAACAAAGGTGCTGGATTGCGGACAGCGGGCATTTCGACAAAAGTACAACGCAACAAAAGACTTTTTGGGTGCTATTTGAAGCGGTTCAGGGTTCTGACGAGGATGGCACTTGTTTCCATAGTTACCAAGTATCTGGCCAGCCAGGGATGCTGCTGTTTATCTGCCGAGCCCCGTTCAGGTGCGCGTGTGTGTGCGCGCGCGCTTCGCTCGGCGCGCATTTGTGTGTCCTGCAGCGCTACATGGACAGCTAATTGTATTTTAATTATAAAAGCATCAAGTCAGACAGCTTCCTCCTCCTCCACAAAGACAAAGTCAATGAAGCGTCAAAGTTTGTTTTCAGCCTGCTGCTTTTATGCAAACTAGCTCGTCGCCTTCAGATGACATTTAAACTCTAAATTAACTCCGCCGTGCCAACGAGAAGGTGCCGGGAAAGACTCGGAGTGACCGAGTTGTTGTTTTGGTGCGTTTTAAGTCGGGTGTTACCCACTGATTGAGACCCGACAAAGTTGTCCATGGCAGGTGTCCGCATGGACGTAACTGATATACAGTGAAGAAAATAAGTATTTGAACACCCTGCTATATTGCAAGTTCTCCCGCTTAGAAATCATGGAGTGGTCTGAAATTTTCTTCGTAGTATCAGTAGCATCGTAATCGTTTTTAACGATTCATTTGTGTGATACAATTGCAAATAAGTATTTGAACACCTGAGAAAATCAATGTTAATATTTGGTACAGTAGCCCTTGTTTGCAATTACAGAGCTCAAACGTTTCCTGTAGTTGTTCACCAGGTTTGCACACACTGCAGGAGGGATTTTGACCCACTCTTCTATACAGATCTTCTCGAGATCAGACAGGTTTCTGGGCTATCCCTGAGAAACACAGAGTTTCTCGATTGGGTTTAGGTCTGGAGACGGGCTAGGCCACGCCAGAACCTTGATATGGTTCTTACGGAGCCACTCCTTGGTTTTCCTGACTGTGTGGTTCAGGTCATTGTCATGTTGAAAGACCAAGCCAAGACCCATCTTCAATGCTCTGACTGACAACAAGGGGTTGTTCCCCAAAATCTCACAATACATGGCCGCGGTCATCCTCTCCTTAATACAGTGCAGTCGTCCTGTCCCATGTGCAGAAAAACACCCCAAAGCATGATGCTACCACCCTCACGCTTCACAGTGGGGATGATGTTCTTGGGATGGAACTCATCATTCGTCTTCCTCCAAACACAGTTAGTGGAATTATGACCAAAAAGTTCCATTTTGGTCTCATCTGACCACCAAACCTTCTCCCATGACTCCTCTATATCATTCAAATAATTATTGGCAAACTTAAGACGGGCCTTGACATGTGCTGGTTTAAGCAGGGAAACCTTCCGTTCCATGGAGGATTTCAAACCATGACGTCTTAGTGTCTTACCAAGTCACCTTGGAAACGCTGGTCCCAGCTCTTTTCAGATCATTGAGCAAGTCCTGTCGTGTAGTCCTGGGCTGATTCCTCACCTTCCTAAGGATCATTGAGACCCCACGAGGTGATATCTTTCATGGGGCTCCACTCCGATTGAGATTGACTGTCGTGTTGAGCTTCTTCCTTTTTCTCATGATCGCTCCAACAGTGGACCTTTTACCACCAAGCTGCTTGGCAATTTCTCTGTCGCCCTTTTCAGCTTTGCGGAGTTGTACAATTTTGTCTCTGGTGTCTTTGGACATCTCTTTTGGTCTTGGCCATGTTACAAGTTTGAGTCTTACTGATTGCATGGGGTGGGCGTGTGTCTTTATGCAGCTAAAGACCTCACACAGGTGCATCTGACTCAGGATAATAATACATGGAGTGGAGGTGGACGTTTAAAGGCGGACTAACAGGTCTTTGTGGGTCAGAATTCAAGCTAATAGACAGGTGTTCAAATATTTATTTGCAGCTGTATCACACAAATTGTGAAAAAAACATACATTGTGATTTCTGGACTTTTCTTTTTAGATTATCTCCCTCACAGTGGACATGCACCTACGATGAACATTTCAGACCCCTCCATGATTTCTAAGTGGGAGGACTTGCGATATGGCAGGGTGTTCAAATACTTATTTTCTTCACTGTACTTTGTTCTACTTCTTTTGTTGTTTTGGACTCGAGTAAACGTGTCAAGAGATTTAGATTTGTGACTTTATTGAACCGTTATGACGTTTTTAAGTCAAAAGAAAAAAACCCAACAACCTTCCCTCAGCACAATTCATCGGATTTGAATCGTGATCACGATTTTGGCAGCCACAATTAAATGAAGCTAATCATTGCCAAGATTTACATTTAAAAACGCAGGCCGCGCTGAAGCACTAACCCCTGAAGCACTTTCTCAAGCAATAGTCAGCCAATCACCATGGGGAGAACGCATTGTCAAGGCTTTATTAAGATGGCTGAATAAGCTACAGCACCCTGAAGCAGGAACCGAAAGTCACTTGGTAGACTGATGAAAGCGACACTGTGTCGACAGCAGAAAGTACAGTGCTCCCTCTACTTTCAAAATTAATTCATTCCGGATGCTGCTCCATAAGCAGAAGCACTTTTTACATGTACATGGCCTAATCCGTTCCAAGGCTCACCACCCTCACCAAAAAAGCACTCAAATTACATAATGTAAAGAATAATAATACAAAAAAATGTTCATTTACCTTTGGCATTGGGCGACCATGTTAAGAGAAGGGTGAGGGACAATCTGACGATGGAGGAGGAGGCAAACGTATGACAGCCAAAAGAAAATATACGTACGAACGCACGCACACAACTTAATTCCACTAATTTCTTGGGGCCCACGGTGAAGAAAGATGAATAAACTTGCAATAAACACAAACAAAAAAAAAAAAAAACTCACTAAAAAGTTGTGCTTTAGCAAGGTGCGCTAGCGCATACCTGTCAACGTGTAGGGTTTACCCGTAGTTCATACGGATTTTGTGGTGAATCTTACGTATACGGCCGTATATCACAAATCGTACGGATTCTGAAAATTCAGCGTCGAGAGTTGGTGAAGAAAGTTACACACGAATACAATTCTGAATACAATAAATAGACGTTGATAATTCGACATTAACTTCAGATATTATCAACATGGAGAGCTACAAAAAAAATAATTGAAAAACTTTGTTTTTTTTCCCCCTCCGTTATTTTGACATAAAATTTGCTTCGGTATGTTATAAGGATTTTTTTGCTCTCTATAAGGATTTTTTTTGGTAGTTTATTCAAGTTGGCGCTCCAAAAAGTTGACATGTTATGGCTAGCGAGTGATAAAGCGTGTGAATGCGCTAGCGATTGATTGGTGGCCTTCGAGTGTCAAAGGGAAACGTAGAGCATCAAGAGTAAACATTGACGTCACTCCTAGCCAATGGGAGGTCAGGAAGATGCCAGGTGATAGCCAATAGGAGAGCAGTTCTAGCTCGCCACTTTCAAACCAAGATACAGGATGTTTACATTTGGTGGAATTTGGAAGCTGTTAATAGTAGCACCCATTTTTTCTTTAATATCCTAAATTTCCCTTCTTAACTAGAGAATATTTTTCCGAGGAGGCCTTTCATAACCTGAATTTTTCGTTCTTCGTAAGTAGAGGTACCACAGCACAGCAAAAATTGGAAATGAGGAGCATCATTGTGAGGAGTTTGCGTCTCAAAAGGGATCAACATCGGTTGTCTGGACAGTTTTTAATTCAAGTAAAGAGACGTTAAAGCAGAAGTCATATAAAGAGTGGAATATGAATGATTTTGATTGATTACAGTTACGACAATATTGATCAAAATCATCGTTACTATCATTCAGGGCATATATGACATATATCACAGGCCTATATGACTCATAGGGGTTTGGTTCTGAAGCTTGACACTTGTTGGTAATGTTTTTAGGTGAGAAAAACATACTTTTTCAAAAACAGTATCATCATAGTTCATTATCATCATAAATTGCCTTAATTACTCCAGATCTAGAATGCCTTTATGAGAGACTTTAATTTGATGTACGACTGAATGTGGTTCAAACTGAATCTATAGTGTAATTAGTGATGTTTTGAAGCAGAAAAATAACTTTATTTAGTAATTGCATTGTCCTATAAGGCCATATTGCATAAGCTAATTTTAGGTGAAGAAAGCTTTGGCGCCAACCTTCACCTGGCCGCATGCCTTGATGTGGTTTTTAGTTTGCTGATTTTACTACCTTGAATCGTGACACTTGGTTGTGTGATGTTTTGTGGTCACCGCATCATCAACGGACACATTGCCACAAATATTACAGATCAAGGACACCTTTGACGCAATTTGATACGCGACTTAACGTGGTCCAGTGTTTTCATTTTTTCAAAGCTTTTTTTTTTGTGATTGATGTTTTCAAGCTAAAAAAATCTTTTTGGTTGAGTGCCTCATCATGCGAGCCACGGAAGAAGTAATTGCACATCAAGAAAGTTTTCATCGCAGATTTTAATTTGACGTGATCTGATGTGGTTTGGCGAATGTTCAACATTGCCGCTTTGTTGTGTGAAGGTTTTTGGTCGTTGCATCATTATACAAGGGCGTATCACTGCGATAGCTGCAGAACCTGAAAGCTTTCGACGCGGCCTTCGATATGATATGTGACTTGATGTGGTTTGTCATTTGTCGATTTTTTTGACGTCGTTTACGAGCTTGTTATTAATGTTAGACAACGTCTCATCTCGTTCCCAGCAGCCGCATCGCCGGGTAACCTTCTCCACGGCCAACCAGGCGCAGGACCTGCAGGACCCGTCCCAGCACAGCTACTACGACAGCGGTCTGGACGAGTCGGAGACGCCCAGCTCCAAGTCGTCGTCCGGGCCTCGGATCGGCCCGCTGGCGCTGCCCGAGGACCACTACGAACGCACCACACCCGACGGCAGCATCGGCGAGATGGAGCACCCCGAGAACGGTGAGTCTCCTCTTTTGATCCTCGCCGCTCCGTTCGACGACGGCAGATGGCGGGAATCCCGTCGTCTAATCGGATTCCCGCCATTCCCGCGCCACACAATCAATATGCAACATAATCAAGTCCCACGGCTCAGCGCATTAACATCACAATTATGCAAATGACGCCCGGTCCAACCTTCCATCAGCTCCACTTAAGGATCCACAGGGGGAGGATCGTCGGGGAAACTGGAATTGGGTTTGTGCTCGTTAATGTTTTTATCAGCGAGCCGACAACAACGCGTCGGCTTTGTGTACGCAGCCTGTTGAACGTGACGACTTGGAACGCTAACAGTCAAAATAAAAAAAAAAAAAATACAGTACATTTTTGATCATTGCGTCACCGTACGAGGGCGTATTGTCAAAATAATTGCAGATCAAGAAAGTCTTCGTCATTCGATTCAGTACTGAAAGTTGTTTTACATTTTTTACATTGTTTCTGAATCGTGTTGTGTAACTAGTTACATTCAAGCAAAAAATGTTTTTGATCGTTTCGTCAATTTACAAGAGCATATTGTACAAAGAACAGCGTATCTAGAAAGAGTTCCTCTCAGGCTTTGATTTCATATACGACATAATGCGATTTGTTTATTATCATTACTTTCACCTTCTTATTGAAACTCTGACATGCTGGAGCAAAAGTCACTTTTTAGCTGATTTCATCATCATACAAAATAATTCCAGATCTCGAAAGGATTGTGTACATAAATTAAATCAGTGACTTGATGTGGTTTGTTGGTTGGACATTTCTGATTCTTATTACTGTCTCTTTTTTGGGTGATTGTTGACATATTTGAGCAAAATATATATTTATTGATAATTTTGTCAAAGAAGGACATACTTGCAGATCTGGAAAGCGTCGTCGCAACCTTCGGTTTGATATATTTGACTGGATTTCATTGTAAATCGAGAAAGCATTAATTTGAAATGTGACTCCAATTTTTTAGTACATTTTAGACCCGGGGTCCCCAGAGTTTTTTTTTTTTTACCCCAAGATCTACTTTTCAAGCAGCCAGCCTCTTTTGAGCTACCTACGGCGGGGTTAATGTCATGTTGCCTCCTATATTTAAAATACTGAATTTGATTTTCGTGCACTGTATTGTCTTTGCTTTCATCCTGGATAAGGTTGTGCCAAGGTGGAATTGTAAAATTATACACCATCTCATCCTGCACTTTGTACTTTGGCTTCAGATCAGACCGTTCCCACACAGAAAAGAGAAATTCTCATCCAGTTCAATCACTTTTTCTTCGATTACTCACATACTTTGACAGTCATTGCATCTTAAAACAACAGCATTTCTTTCTTTTAACTTTCTCCATTAAGATCGAAAGTAAACATAAGCAGCATGTCTAGCTCGTCTTTGCTCTACGTCGCCCAGACTGTGGATGCTGTCATGATAAAACACATTAATGGGCTGCGTAACTACTGTAACATTTGTAATTATGAGTGTGCGCCTTCAAGAGTGGGGTGGGGTGGGGTGGTGGTGGGGTACTGTAAGGTAAACTAGGAAAAAGTGTCACTGTTAGAGAAAGTTCTGTGTGCTGCCTAAAAGAAACCAGTGGCTTCTTCTTTTCATTTTTTACAGTACGTATGTGAATTGTGCCATTGGATGGAACAACCAGTCATCCCTCACTCATTGAATCACATTGCAAAATACCACAAACTGAATAGCTGTATTTTATACTTTCAATTTGCATTGGATTATTTTTTTTTTTTTGGCCACAACGCAGAATATCTGCGAAGAGACTGCATCAGCGGTGCACAATTGCGCATGCGCATCGAGGGAACATTGGCTGACGTCTTTTTTTTTTTTTTTTTTGGGCACGCCGTCCCACGATCGACCAAGACTGCCTTGCGATCAATCGCGATCGACGCATTTGAGCACCCCTGTTTTAGATAAACCTTGTAAAGTGACTTTTTTTCCCCCGATATGTGACATTTTTGGGTGACTGCATCGTCATACAATCGTTTATCACAAAAAGAATCTAGAATGACACAGACAGACGCCACAGACTTGATAATATACGATGGATTTGGTTTGTTGTGAATATCTTTATATTTAATTAGTGCATGCGCGGGTGTATTTCGAATCTAATTGCACATCTACGACACATTTGTTACAGGCTGTCATTTGCCATGTGATTTGTACTTTATTTTTTTTTTCTTTAACTTGTTGCTTCATCTCTTTATTTTGTGATTGGTAAAGTTTTTAGCATCAACATACAAATCTTAATGTCTGCTACAGTTTTGGTTGACAATTGAAACATGAAAAATCAGCATAATAGGGCTTTTTTGCGTTTATAAAAATTGTAATACCAGCGAAGGTGCGTGGGATCGAGTTCTGCTCAGTGATGGTGTCAATATCTGCCCTGCGACTGACTGGCGACAAGTTCAGCGTGTAGTCCGCCTTTTGCCTGAAGCTAGCTGGGATAGGCTCCAGCTTTCCCGCGACCCTTGTGAGGATAAGTGGCTTTGGGAATGACATGTCATGATAATACCAGCTAAAAGTTTACCATTACCAGCCAAAATTTTTTCTTTAAAAAGTAAAGTACGGTGGAACCTCGGAAGAAACACGCGCCCCATTTTCGTAGTTAGCGATGATCTCCATCCTTAAATCCACTGCGGTTCGTACAATTTATCCTTTTTCCTTTCAACTTTTGCCCGGGGTGTTCGAACTCTGAGGCATTTTTGACATTGATATTTATATTTTTTGGGTCAAAGTCCAATTTGTATGATTCTTGAGTCCTTCGAACTCCGAGGTTCCACTGTACAGTATATGAAATTTCCATCATATTGAAGAAAATGAATACAATGATTACAATGACTTGTCTTCTTGAAAAAAAAAAAAAAAAAAAACAGAACATCATCCAATTTTCTGAAAGACCACTTTGCGTTGCGCATATTAATTGGATGCTGGTGTGATCGGTTGCTATGGCAACAACAGAGAGCCCAGCATCACTGCCTCATCTCTTCCGTTTTGCGCGGTATCATCGAGAAGGACGCTCACATGTCACTGGAGGCTGTGGATTATATCTGGATTAAATCCAGATTACCAGGCGATATCACCGTAATCCGCCGAGGAGCATTAAGCGCACCGGCGACCCCCTCGGCTCGGGTCGCGTGCATCGCCGGAGAGGAAGCGGTTCCATCTGGCGAAGCGCTCCGCCCGCCTGCGTTTACTTACGCGCGCATTAACTTTATACTACATGAACAGCTACACTCACAGCATATCCTTAGAATCCAAACTTGATTGACAATCGCAAACAATTGCCATGTGTTTTGATTTAAAAAAATGAAATCCGTAATTTTTTGCTTCAAAATCAAGGGAAAACGTATTACAGCACATTTAATATCCACTTGACAGAAGCTGCATGATATCGCTTAGCTTTGTGTGCGTGCGTGCATGCGAGTGGAGAATAAATCCACCTGTGAGTGCCCGAGTGTGTGTGAGTGAGTAAATGTGTGTATTATGAAGAGAGAAAACAAACGTGTAAAAAAGGAGAGTTTGTGTACTGTATGTGACAGATTGTATTTTTGTGTCAGTTGTGTGGTTCTTTATCAGTGTATGTGTGTGTGTGTGATAACGTGATAAATTTGTGTGAGTGTGCAAGTGAATTGGAAGCGTGTGTGTTTTGCAAGAGAGATCTGTGTGTGCGAGGTTGTGTTTGTTAGTGTGTGTCTGAAGTGTTAGTGAGTGTGAGAGAGTGTGCACATGCATGTGAGAGCATGCGTTTGATGTGTGGGCATGCGAAATTGTTACTCAGCGAGTGAGCATGATTGTGAGATTGTGTATAAGTGTCTGCGCTTGTTTGTGAGTGTGTAAGAGTGCATGAATGTGAGAATCTGTTTGTTATAGTGTGTATGTGTGAAGTGTTAATGACTGTGAGAGAGTGCACATGTGTGTGAGAACATGCGTTTGATGTGTGCACATGCGAGATTGTTTCTCAGCGAGTGAGCATGATTGTGAGATTGTGTATAAGTGTCTGTGCTTGTTTGTGAGTGTGTGAGAGTGCATGAATGTGAGATAGTGTTTGTTATAGTGTGTATGTGTGAAGTGTTAATGAGTGTGAGAGTGCACATGCGTGTGAGAGCATGCGTTTGATGTGTGCGCATGCGAGATCATGTTTGTCAGCTCGTGCGCATGTTTGTGTGAGTGTGTCTCAGTGTATGTGCTTGTTTGTGTGTGAGCGAGAGTGCATGAATGTGAGATTGTGTTTGGTAGTGTGTGTGTGAAGTGTTGATGAGTGTGAGAGAGTGTGCACATGCAGGTGAGAGCACGTGTTTGGTATGTGCACATGCAAGATTGTTTGTCAGCGCATGTTTGTGAGATTGTGTCTGTGTGTGCTTGTTTTTGTGTGTGTGCGTGTGTGTGTGTGTGTGAGAGAGTGCTTCCATGTGAGATTGTGTTTGTGAGTGTATGTGTGTGAAGTGTTAATGAGTGTGACAAAGTGTACACATGCGTGTGAGAGCATGCGTTTGATGTGCGTGCATGTGAGATTATGTTTGTCAGCGCGTCCGCACGTTTGTGAGAGTGTCTAAGTGTGTGTGCTTGTTTTTTGTGTGTGTGAGAGTGCATGTGTGTGAGATTGTGTTTGTTAGTGTATGTGTGTGAAGTGTTAATGAGTGTGAGAGAGTGTACGCATGCGTGTGAGAGCATGCGTTTGATGTGTGCTCATGCGAGATTGTTTTTGTCAGCGCGTGCGCATGTCTGTGAGAGTGTGTCTAAGTGTGCGCGCTTGTTTGTGTGCGAGTCAGAGTGCTTTTGATTGTGAGATTGTGTGTGTTTTGTGAGCGTGAGTGAGTCCCACTTGTGTGAAAACCAGCTATCACCAATCGAAACAGGTTCTTTTGGTTCCCGGGGGCATAAACTCCCATCTCTGTGCCCTGGGCAGCAGCACCGCAGTTTTTGCACACCACTGGCGAAAGCACGCGTGTGTGCGTATTAGTGCGTGCGTGTGCGTGCACGCGTGCATGTGTGTGTGTGTGTGTGTACGCTTTGATGTGCGGAGGATAGGAACAAAGTGAGGATGATGAAGATGAAGAGAGCAGATAGAAAATCTGACTGTGGCTGATGCGGGCAGCAGATAAAAGTATGTGCCGGCGCACACTCACACACACACACACTGTCAGGCCTCCATTTTGTGCCTCCTGTCGCGAGCTCAACTTTGCTTTCTAGCTCTCAGCGAACCGCATAGGAGGCCCCCCACTACCCCACCATGCCATCTTCATCATCATCACGGTCATTATCCCGCTCTCTCCCGGCACACGCAGTCGTCACCGACAGGAAGTGGACACATTAGCGGCGCGTAGCCACTGGCATTATCGTCCATTACGAGAGCTTTTAGAGTACGGCGAGATGCAAGCGAGCAGATCTTCACGTCGGAGCGCGTCTGAGGCGGCGGCGCTGCCGCCGCGGGCTCAAGTCACGACTACGCTGCGCCTTCTCGGAACGCGGCTTACATTCGAGACGGCGGCGAAACCAGAAAAAGTCATTTCTGTGAAATATGTCATCCCTTCTCGTGTAGTTAACGCCATGATGATGTCGCAGGTTGATGATGTCACAGGGTGGTGAGGTTGCGGGTTGTTGCTTCAAGTTGGTGAGGGCACTGATCTTAAAAAAAAAAAAAAAAAGACATCGAGCTGTTGGTCGATTGTTTGAAACCAGTTGGCCGCCATCTTGGTACTCCCAAAACGTGTGGCGGACATGGTTTACAGCACAGGTGTCAAACTCAAGGCCCGGGGGCCAGATCTCACCCACCGCATGATTTTATCTAAATTATGAGTATGAGAATCCATGATATATGTTGAGATATTGCAAGGATTATTATGTACCCAAGCATCAGCAATTCTTTAAAAACACATTAACCTTGATTTCTGATTCCGAAACTACCTCATAAATTTCACGTGTAAATATAATGAGGTGAAAGATTTTCATGGTTTCACAGTCATCACGGCCCTCTGGAGGAAACCCGAACTACAAAGTGGCCCGTGACAAAAATGAGTTTGACAGCCCTGGTTTACAGGTTGGATTCTGGTGGCGTTTTTCCTCAAAAGTTTGGCATGTACAATTAAAACTGGTCATGTGAGCTTGACATTTTTTTTAGTTCTGCTAACACGAAATACTTTTAATTCGATTTGGAAAGCCCAAAAAGGCGAAGTGCAAAGGAAAGGCGTATGACACGGTAACTACCAAGAAACCTCGCATATTATCTAGGGCCCGATTTCCGTGACATGTTAACTTTTCCTAAAATACGCCGTGAAGCACTATCATCTTAACGTAGCAAAAAAAAACTAAGCATTTTTTGTCATAAAAACATTACATTTTAAACCAAGTTCAGTTAGATATATTGTTGGAAATAAGGACTCGCAATGGGAAAATACACTTTAAACGCATTGCTCATTTGTTGTCTCTGCGACGTCCTATTTCTGACTCGCGCAATTCCAAATTGAAAATCAAAAATTCAATTTGCAGCGTTCTGTATTAAGAAATTCATTGAAAATTTCACAGAAAATATGTTTTCTTGATTATCCACTGAGGAAGTTTGGGAAAATATTGACATCGCTTTTTCGCGAAAAGCCGTCGGCCTATAAAGGTGAAGCGGAGAGTGAACGGTGAACAACAACAACAACCGTAAATAAAACTTTGTTTGAGTGAATTAAGATCATCAGAAAATAATCTTTACAAACAAACGTTAACAGTGCCAAAGTAAATCTTCCTAACTTACCTGCTGAATGTTTTCTCACAGCCACAAAACCGCCGATTAACGCACAGGTCGGCACGGTTGTTTTGGGAGTATCCATTTGGCGGATGGCGACTTCAGTTTTGCCGGCCAATGAGCCATCCAGTCTTTTGTTTTGAGATGAGTGGGTGAGGGTCGATGATTCATGGCGGTTGCTAATGTCGCATAACGGTGACATAATACTTCGGAGCTGTCACAGAAAGATGTAATGATGTGATGAAACCGCACGTCGCTGATAATGACGTTTTCGCTTCATAACGACGATGCAGCATATTTATGATGTCACAAGTTGGTGTGGTGTCATCTGTTGACTACTGAAAGGTTATGTATGGTAGGACAGCAACCTGCGCTAATACCCCGTTCCAGGAACTGCCTTAAATTGAGTTGTTTTTCAGCAGGCTCCGGCCTTGTGTGACTAGCCAAAATGGAGTTGTTTTTTTTAAGCAGGCGCCTGCCTTGAGTGTCCAGCCACGACAGAGGTTTTTTTCTCGGCAGACTCAACGGCCATGGGTCTCCAGTCACATCAGTCAGAACCTGTTTTTGAGACTTGTCCGCCAACGGCAGCTTTCCCAACATTGCCGATATAATCTTTCTTCTGCTTTCACACACTTTTACTCGGTGTCTGACTACAGCCTTTTCCTGTATCGCACTGTGTGTGTTCATTGAACTTCGGCGTGTTTGTCACATTTCACGACTCTGGAGTCCAGTTATTGAGCGAAGCTGGAATTGGACGAACATGCGTTTGCAATCCTACAAAATATATACATACAGTTGCCATTTTTTCCCCCCGAGTATAATCAGTTAAAGTATTGTGGGGACATTTTTATGAAGTACCATAGCAGTAGAGGAGCTTAGCGCGCTTAATCGTGACTGGCTCATGCATCAGGCCAACATACATTTCCTCCTCTGGCAGATGCTTACTTTGCAAAAAAATCACTTACTGACTAATAATGGGACACACACACACACACACCACACACACACACACACACAGTCATTAGAGCTCGCAGTGTTATGCTAGCGCTGCACGCTGCGCGTTCAAAGGCTTTCCAGGCTGAACAACGCTCACGCTGGCAGCGGGCGTTGCGTAACCATGAAAGCGGACGTCCACGCATTTGGAAGTGGGACACTCGCTGAGAGATGGTCTGACGAAACCGCCGGATGATGAGCGTGTGTGTGTGAGAGATGCTCATTAGCCAGCAGATAAAAGCGGCGTGCGCACTGATAGGAGAGGTGATTCCTCCCCGTGGAAGCGAGCTGTTTCTCCCCGTGTTTGCTATTTGTGTGGCAGAGTGATCGCTCGCTGTGATGCGGAGAAGCTTTGCTCGGAGCTCTTCCTGATGCACTCGCTTGTCCACCCTGGAGGCAGTGAGAAAGAGAGCGAGGTGGATTTATTATTATTATTACTTTTTTTTTTTTTTTTTTTAACCCCAAGTCCGTTGTTTATTCCAGTTTATCTGCCCCCGGACGCTCAACCCGCACACGGAGCAGGGAGCAGCTTAAGCGTTCTGTTCTTTTGCGTCTTTTCAAGCAAAAAATTGCCGTATCACAGAAGTTGGGTTGTGCCGATTATCTGCCGTGGCCTTTTACACGGAACACAGTAAAGTCGCATATCGGTGCCATTGTGTTGTCTACGCACATCGCTGCGACATCACCGCTTTCGTGGTAGGGAGGTTATTAGGGTAAGTAGGCCGATGGGTTTAGGCTTAGGGCAGACCACAGAGTTAGGGTTTAGGGTTAGGGTTAAAGGACCACTTAATTAATAAATATGGAATTCATGAAACTAATAGATGGAGCTTAGGGTTAGGACCCTTTTTTTTTGGACCCTTAATGTCATAATTATACAGATGGGAGTTATAGGCACAGGGGTGAGGATTTTCCGCGGATTCGCGAAATTCTGAGTTTTTTCCGCTGAAAATGTAATTTCGGGACGGCACTGTGAATGGCTGGTTCGCACGTCGGCCTCACAGTTCTGAGGACCCACGTGGGTATTCTCTTGGTGGTCCTGTTTCCCCCCGCCCCACATCCCAAAAACATGCACGGTAGGTTAATTGAGTGCTCAAATTTGCCCGAAGTAGCAAATGTGAGTGCCAAAGGTTGGCGGTGACCACTTCAGAGTCTTCCCTGCCTTTTGCCCAAAGATAGCTGGGATAGTCTCCACGATTCCCATGACCCTAGTGAGGATAACCGGTACAGAAATTCAATGGATGGATTACCCTGCCTTTTGCCCAAAGATAGCTGGGATAGTCTCCACGATTCCCATGACCCTAGTGAGGATAACCGGTACAGAAATTCAATGGATGGATTACCCTGCCTTTTGCCCAAAGATAGCTGGGATAGTCTCCAGAACTCCCATGGCCCTAGTGAGGATAAGCGGTACAGAAATTGAATGGATGGATTAGGATTTAAAGTTAGGATTTTAAATTAGGGTTTCTAACCCAAATTAAGGGCCCAAATGAAGGATTCAAGGCAAGGTTAGCATTTCATGTTTGACTTTCAGGGCTATCTTGTAATTTCAAGTAAAGTTAGGATTTACAACAAGGTTAGTCTTTCACATTTGTTATTTCTTTCACATTTGTTATTTCACATAAGTCATTTCAAAAGTTAAAAAGTTCTGTTTCAAATTGTTGTAAAAGTATGTTTGTTTCAAAGTATGATTTTTCAAGGCATTTTTGTTTATTGTAGGGTTCATATTACTGGTTAGGGTTAGTATTAAACATTAGCATTAGCATGTTGGTTTAGCATCAGTTTTTAGGATTAGAAATTGTCGATATAGTTACAATTAGCATTAGGGGTTGGCGTTAGGGTATCAATTCAATCTTTAAATTGGGGCTCGGGTTAAGGTTTTCACTTTAGGTTTGAAACTAGGGTTAGCGTTTCAAGCACTTGTAATTACTTCCAGTTGGGGTTTTAGATCAGAGATTGAAATTGGGGTTTCAGAGCAGAGTTATGGTTTGAAATGTCAGTTTCAAGCCAGGAGTTCAAGCAAGGGTTACGGTTGAAAACTCGGGTTTCAAGACATTTTTTCAAAAATGGTTTTCTAGCAGTGGTTTGTTTTTCATTGAAAGACTTCAAATTGGCGTTTCAAGCCTGAATGTGTGATGTGGTGTGAACCCACTCATTGACAACGTGTAAAAAGGGGAAAGAGGTGTCTTAGAAGCAACGCAAAAACAGTTACAACGACGGTATCTTTCCACTGCTAATGGCAAAGATGGAGGTTAGCGCGGCATGGTGTCGTGAGCTAAAAGTGTGTGCCCCAAAGCCGCCACCTGCCAGGTACTGGCTCGGGTCCCGGTCTAGCAGCTGTTCCTGGCGAATTCTGCCGACGTCTACGTCGCAGATGGAAGACCAGCGGGGGGGTCGAGAGGTCGGGGGAGGGAGGGGGACACCTGGGAAGGTATCCAATGAGAGAGGGGACGCAGCAGGGGATTAGCCACAGGTCCGGTCGCTAGGTTAGCATGGCATCATGGGAGCAAATGAATGCGGGATGGCGTGTGTGCGATGTCAGCGGGGGGATGTATAAACAGGTGTGTCCATGAGTGTATGTTGGATGGGGTTTAGGGTTGGGGCGGAGGTGGTGGCGGTGATTGTCTCCCCCGTGTTTCAAACTTTGTTTTCGTGCTGACCTGCTGCTGTCCTCAGAGGAGATGCCATGGAAACAAGATACTCGCCGGTGTTGTTGTTGTGGCTTTTAATGGGGTTAATCGTGTGGAAAGTCACCTGACACACACGCACACACATCAACGCGCACTTACGCCTCATCAAGGAAATAAGTAGAAAATTGAGTCTGTTCGTGACTAGACGAGAGATTGCTAAAAAGTGAAAAGCGTTGGTTTGTGTTGGGGTTTGGCATTTTCCCATAGTTTCCCAATTAGTACTCGAGGTTAAAGTTAGTATTTGGGTTTAGGGTCAAGCCATAGAGGTTAGAAGTAGTTTTCATTCGCAGCTTGGTGCTAGCATTAAGGTTCATATTAGTGGCTAGGATTATCATTTACCATTAGCATTAGTTTTTCGTCTTAGCATCAGTGTTTGGCCTTCGAAATTATAGATATAGTTACGGTTAGAATTAGGGGTTAGTGTTAGCTTTAAGTGTTAGCATTCGACTGACTTCACCGTTTGTGCTTTGTTTTTGTTTTGAACATTGCTAGTAATTTGTCTTTTATATAACATTCTTTCAAGTTTCTTTTTTTTACATTATGTTCAGCACTTTATATGCAGGGTTAGGGTTTTATTTTTCAAGTGCTCTGTATATAAAGTTGAACCGTGTTGAGCTTTAGGATTTAGCATTTCGGTTTAGCGTTTGGAGTAGGGTTAGTATTAGACTTAAAGTGCGAAAACAGGCACCAAAAAATATGCCTTACAAAATTTGACACTCAAAAAATCCAGACAACTGACATGGTGAAACACGTCTTAATGCTAGACGGTATCTCAAAAATTCACCACTAAATTGTTGTGTAAGTTATCATTTGGAGTTTGAGAAATCACAAATAAACAAAATGATCCCTGTTCGGTTCATTTTATTGTTTCGGAATGTCTCAGAATATAAATGTAGTGAGACACTGAAAAAAAAAAAATCACGTGTACTTAATTTCATTTCAGTTTTCCCGAGATGCAGCCCCACTGCTTTAAAATTGGACTTCCTGTGTCAAAATAAAAGCTTTCCCCAGCTGCCTCTCCTTCACTCCCATTCAGAAGTTGTCAGTGGCAATTAAAATGGAGGCCGGTTGACGGATTAGCGGGCGGCTCGAAGGTGCGCGCCGGTCACACGGCGCCAATTAAACGCAGCGTTTGCTAATTGAGGAGCGGCTCACGGAAGACGGGTGCTTTTAAACCGATATTGGGGGGGGGGGGGGGGAGAAATGACTACTCGAGCATTTTCTGTCACTCAACGTGATGCCGATGACAGCGACCGCTCGCTTACTCGGGATTAAGAAACATTAGTGGTAATGGGGCTTAGCTGCTCATGAACTTCAGGAAAGAAATATTTGACTTTAACACCGGAGTGACGTAGCCCACGAGTGCCTTCTGGAGGCTCTGATTGACACGAAATCTGGTGTGCGTGTTTGTCGTGACAGGATGCATGGTAATCAATTATAACCCATGCAGTGAAATACACGGGAAGTCATACATGTTTTATTTTAGTTCTTCTTTGCTTATCCAGGTAAGGCAATTGAGAACAGCTTCTCTGGTCAAACTAGTACGTACACGACATCCGGTGTGCATCATCGTCACGACAGACCTGCTTGAACCACCTCTCCCGAGTGATCAGTGTGGCCTTTAAAGGTCCACTGTCATGAAATGTATGATATTTAGTCTGTTATTAATGAAAAACACGGCAGCCGGTATGAACCTAGCCGTGTTTTCACCAGAAAACGTGATTCTGACGTATATGGCTTTTTGTAACTCCCGCCATGAAAATCCTCTCGAGGGATTTGTTTCGGAGAAGAAGCAGGAAGTGATGTACGTGGCAGGAGCGCCCTCCAAAGACTCGTTTGTTTCTATTAATTTTACCTGCGGGAAGGTAGCTCGTTGTTCCTTCGTGTTAGCCAAAATGGCGGCTTGTTGCATTGCTGGATATTGCTCGAACACTCGGGAGGATGGATTTACCCTTCATAAGTTTCCCAGAGACCCGCTTCGTCGTGAAAAATGGATTGTACGGCTGCAAAGGACGAGCGCTTCGTGGGTTCCATATGACAGGTAGGTGCGTATACAGCGATTGGAAAAAAAACAATAGTTGGGGGGGTGGCCTAATCCGTAAGTCGGGGTGCCAAATGTGTCGATATACACATCGGAAGGCTTCCGTGCAGCAGCCGCTGAAGAACGGCCTCCGCAGGCCTTTGGGATCGCCACCGGCCTTGTCGACACGTGTTCTGCCGCGGTGGCTCGTCTCCGCCGCGGAAGTGGATCGGAGAGGTCGGCGGTTTGGCCGCGGCGTCGTCGCTGGTGGGCAGGTGACGTTGTTTTATCAGCACTGGCCGGAGGTGGATCGGGCTGGGAGGTGGTTTGCCCGTGATTTGCATATCATCTAAATATAGCTCGAAACAAGAGAGAAATGTTGTTCCGGTCACTTTTTGACTAGGCCGAGCCGGCTGCCGGCCTTGTCAACACGGCTTCTGCCGGGGTGGCTCGTCACAGCGCCGGGCCGCGGTGACTCATCTCCGCCACGGAAGTGGATCGGACGGGGAGGCGGTTTGGCAGCCGCGTTGTCATCACTCGCATCGGGCTGGGAAGTGGTTTGGCCATGATCCGCATATCATCTAAATATGGCTCGAAACGATAGGATAATATTGCCCCGGTCACTTGTCGACTAGGCCGAGCCGGCCACCGGCCTTGTCGACACGGCTTCTGAAGTGGATCAGACGGGGAGGCGGTTTGGCTGCGGCATCTTCGTCGCCTGGCGGGGGTCACCTTTGTTTTTATCACCGCCGGCCGGCTGGGAGGATGTTTGGTCGTGATCAGCATATCATCTAAATATGGCTCAAAATGATAGGGTAATATTTCCCTCGGTTGTGAGATGTTCTCTTCTTCCGTTTCACAAGGGGCGTATTCGTCTCCCATAGTAGAGGCCATCAATGGCAAATGTCCGGTGTGACGTCACGGGCAGGAGATGCAGGCAATTTGGCGACCACTTTGATGTCAAATGCGACTTCCGCAACTTTGTGCTCTCCGCTCATTTTTATTTTTCCGTATAGACATTGAAGTGAATAATAATTCTATGTATTTTTCACGACGATATCTATTTTAGAAGATGCCAGTTGGGCTTTATACACACTTTTAAAAGTCAGCGCTCACAACTAAATGTGTTTTTCATGCGGCACCAAACAAAAACAAGAGTGCGCAATCAGCCACAATGTACATGTTGCTTACTAACAGCTGCCACCTTTGGCACATTTTCAAACCAGCAGGCGTTTATTCACCCTTTTCTTTTTTTCCTCCGTATGTGAAGTAGAGCAGATGATAGGTTGTCGCCCTGCCTTCTCGCGGGCACGCTGCAGCGGCTCCACCGCGTCCTCCCGAGCGTCCAGCCGGCCAATTATCCGCCCCGCCGGCGTGCCTTCAGCCGAGGCAAGCGGCGATGAAAGCGGGGCCGCGTTTGAGCGGACGCCTTGGCATTCATCCGCCGGGCGACCCCTCTAACCCGCTGGCCCGGCCGACCAATTAGGAGAGGTGGCGTGAATGGAAGGTTGCCTGGATGAGGAGGAGCGGTGCGGGAGGGGGGGGTTCACTTGGGGCGGTTGTCACGGCAACACACGCTTTTGACGCACGGCGTTTTTATGTGGGCAGCGCGCGGAGGACGGCGGCGGTCCAAAGCTGGGAAATAATCGCGCACCAAACTGTTGCTGTCTTAAATTGAGGCAGCGTTGACTCAAACATCTTAACAGTCAAGTATGCATGCGCCACTTCATTTTCTTTTTCATAAATCATACTGTACAATTCGACATAAAAATACAGGAACTGAGTTCGATGCATTGGAATCTTTGAATATGATTTTACTCAATACAATGGCGTTATTCTTTATTAATTGAAAAATTGATTCATGGCATTTATTTGAACTATAGAAAGATCAGGAAAAAGTGATATTAGTACTTGTACCATACTATTATACTATACTATATAAATACTACTATGCAATATTTCCTGTTCATTTGTTTGAACCAAATCTTTATCATATTCTGTGTTGATATGAGGGCGCATCACACACGCACTCCAACCAAAACTGTTAAAACTGCCACATTTTTTTATCTTCATGTGTGGGCTCGGTCACAGATAATCTTTTATTCATCCGTTTACTCATTTTCCGTGCCGCTTTATCCTCACGAGGGTTGTGGGCGTGCTGGAGCCCGTCTCGGATGACTCCGGGCAAGGGGCGAGGTAAACCCCGAGCTAGTCGCCAGCCTATCGGGGGGCATATATTTAAGATGGTAAAATTATATTGTGTATACCAGTTTCAGCCATGTGATGATGAGGGAGGAATCTTACATGAGTCAAAACTATTTTAATTTTGATAATCGTCACAGGAAATGCTACCCCATTTTACTCAAAAATACCAATTTTTGCATAATATGGAAGATTGTTGTCATGTAGGACGCAACCACCACTCGCCATGAATTCCTTCTGTTACAGTACAGTAAAGCCTCGGTTTTCGAACGTCCTCATTTTCGATCAAATCTTTTTGCTTCTGTTTTCGAACGAAAATCGGTACTCGAACGCCCCCAACAAAACCCGGAAATAACATTGCACGCGGCCAGACCAGCTGACCCCTGAAAAAACCCGGAAATGACATTGCGTGCAGCGCAAGCACTTGACCCACTCACGACACGTTTTATTATTGTCAATTCGAACATTTCCCGAAAAAAAAAAACAAACCAGAAATGTCATAACGTGCGCGCCGCAATCAGCGCACTTTTGTTATTCTTTATCACGCAGCCTCTGTACACAGACGTGTCCCGGTAGTGACTGTTGTTTTTCTTCTCATCTCATTCTCATCATCTCGTATTAACCCGCAATCATGGCTCCAAAGAAAGTATTTAAACTATACATGTATTTCTACTATGCAGTTTCTAATCAGGAACACCTAAAAAAAATGCTTTAAAAAGCCAAAGTTTTTTAGGTTTGGAACGCATTATTTGTTTTTCCATTCATTGTAATGGGAAACATCGATTCGGTTTTGGAACAAATCACTTCTCGAACCGTTTTCTGGAACGGATTGTGGTTGCGAACTGAGGCATCACTTTATATTATACTGTATATGAACAACCGGATATGCAATCTACTTTTTAAGTATTTTAATTAAAATTGAATGGACTCAAACAAAGATGTCATTTTGATAAAAAAAACAGATTTCATTTTTAAAAAACTTTTAAATTGAAATAAATGCTGAATTAAAAAAAATCTGGCATTTTTTTTTAAATCGAGTTAAAATTTAAAAAAAAAAAATCTTAATTTGAATAAAATAAAATCATGATTGTGAGCATCCCTGGCTGTATATTTCTTAAATTATTTTATTATATAAAGTGTTTAAACTGTACATATACTTCTACTATGCAGTTTATTATCAGGAAAAGATTAAAAAATGCTTTAAAAAGCCAAATTTTTTTAGGCTTAGAATGGATTATTTCTTTTTCCATTCATTGTAATGGGAAACATCGATTCGGTTTTCGAACAAATCACTTTTCTGGAACAGATTGCAGTCGAGAACCGAGGCATCACTGTATTTTGTCTCTACAGGCAGGGTTGTTTGATGTCAATCACACAAACGAAAAAAAATCACTCAAGCCCAATTAACAATAATTTCATTCACTTAACCACCCCCCAAGTTTAGGGGAATCTTATTTAAATGTTTTCAAGTAAAAATAATGGCACTGTTATGATATAGGCATTCAGTATCTCTTTCAAGGGCTGAGGGTCAAACCCACAACCTTCGGGGTGGTAGACATCCACTCTCACACCTGAGCCATAGTGCCACAATATACTCATAGTTCAAAACAGGACTATGGAACAATAGTGAAGCCAGGCCATGCTGATGGGGATACCCCCCCCCCCCCCCTCCGCCTTTGGCCGGCAGCCTTTTGCTTTACGGGATTTGGAACAGATTACGGGTGGATTTTGGGGAGGGGAGACATCGGGATGAAACAAAAAAAGACGGCGGCTAATCCGCGGTGACCCTCTGCTAATCCACTTATTTGCCACGTATTAGCGCAACGATCCCTCCCAAGTTAATAAGGTTTTCCGCCCAAAGGGTTTCCGACACAGCAGGAGGAAGTGGCCGTCCAAACAATATTGTCTGCTCTCACGTTGGAAGGAATTTATTATGGTCTCAAACTCGCACTCGTCTTGTGTTCACAACACGGAGATTCCGGAAACATTTCCAGGTTCTCCGCGGATCCTGAGAAATGTATTTAATTGTCTTTATTGACAACTCATCTTTAAATGTGTTTTGAAATCTTTTGATTCAGACACAATAAATAACGTTTTTTAGAATACATTTGCATTTATTACAGTTGTGGCAAGTACGGGTTGGTTAGCTAGAGATAGACGTCATTGGGTGTGTTGGGATTCGTTTGTTGCTTATGGTTCGTGGGTTTGGAGTACTGTCGTTGTGACTGTTATTTGAGGTTAAGGTTCCTGAGCTATTGGTTAGGGCCCAAGGAGTAATTGGGGTTTCAAATTTTGGGGTTTAGTTGTTGTAGCCAAGTACGACGCTTGTTATTCCGTATCAAGGTCCAGAAAGTGAGCCACATCAGCTGGGGCGCTCCACGGGTGTTCCTTTGCCAGCGTGGTCGGTTTTTGAGCAATGGGCAATTATCGACGATGTTGTCATCGAGTCGATGCTGATAGTTGTTGAGCTTTAATTTTGCTTTTGTGGTTTAATAGGAGTTAGAGGTGGACACTCCGGTTTCCACCCACATCCGAAAACATGCAACATTAATTGGACACTGTAAATTGGCCCGAAGTGTGATTCTGAGGTTGGCTGGTGACCAGTTCAGGGTGTACCCCACCTGCTGCCCGTCGACAGCTGGGATAGGCTCCAGCACTCCCCGTGACCCTCGTGAGGATAAGCAGAGAAGAAAATGGATGAAAGGATGTTATGGTTAGTGGGTTAAGGTCCGTTAATTATTGACTTAGTCTTTCGGGTTTGCTCGTTACGGTTTTGGTTTTGGGGACCACCGTTCAAAAGTTCCTCACATCACTTTAACAAAAAAATTGAACCATGAAGTCAGGTCTTATACAGCATTAATAAAAATTATTACATTTCTATAAGAATGAACATCTGAATGACTCGCACACTTCAAAACCCGCTGCAAATATTTTGCCAACATGGAGGCGTTGGCGGTACAAACATTTCAACGCTTGAGGTCGTGTGACTGCGAGGGCGGCAGATTGTCGAGGAAGAGGAACGAGGAAGAGAAGGCACATGATCCCAGGGATTAGACGCAGACGGGCAGGTAATCCCGGTCCAGGAGGCTGTTAGTCCGCACGTGGCTAATTACAAGACGATTTGTACGACAAGCCTCTTACTTGGATGGGAGACAAGACAATGTTTGTACATGGATGGTTACATCTTTCTATGAATGGACAAGTGCTCATAACTCAGGAAAAAAAAAAGCCTGACCTTTTCTTTTTAACACTTCCAATACTCGAAAAAAACAGGCTAGATGTTAGCTTAGCATCAGAAACACCTCTCATGCACATGCCCTTTGCCATGTACTGATATGTTTTTTTTTTTTTTTTTTTTTCAAAATTATGGCACGCTTCATGTTTTTCTTTGTGAGGAAAAGCTTCCAAGAGTATTGCAGGGTAAACGTTGTTGTCTAATGTAGTACACGGCCACTACTACTTTCCAGAAATTTCTGCTGGAATCTTCCTGCTGGAAGGCTTGCTTGATTTAAATCATTTGACTAAATCATTATCAATCAAGCCCAATAAAAAAATAATTGAAATTCCTTAAAAACAAATCTTGAAGAAATATTATTTAAATATGAGATTGCTATTAATTACGCTATTCATGTGGAACAGGCATTGCCCTGTAATCGTGTTTGAAATTAGTCAGATTAACCAATCTTCTTATTATTCTTATTTTTTTTTAAATGGAATTTTAGCTTCATCATGATGAAAAAAAAAGTAAAATAATCAAAAACTTCCATTTCTATTTGATAATATTGACTGTAAATTACATTTTATTTGAATTGATAATACCCAGTAAAAATGCTTACCTTTTCCCCATCATAATACACACCAAAAATATGTAAATAGGATGACATGCTTAATACAGTAAAGCCTCAGATCTTGAACGTTCCGTTTTCGAACGAAAATCGGTACTCGAACGCCCCCGACAGAACCCGGAAATAACATATTGCGCGCGGCCAGACCACCTGACCCAAGACGCGATTTGTTGTGAATTCCCACATCGCCGGAAAAATCCGGAAATAACATAATGTGCGCAGCGCAAGCAGCTGACCCACCCATGATGCACTTTGTTATTGTCAATTCGAACGTTTACAGGTTTACAAAGCTGGGGGCCGAGTTGCTCCAGATACGGCAATGCACTCCCAGCCCAGCGTGCTCTACTACTAAACCATACATTTTAAGCAAAAAAATAAATATATTTCTTAAATTATTTTATTAGACAAAGTATTTAAACTATACATGTATTTCTACTACACATTTACTATCAAGAAAACCTAAAAAAATACTTTAAAAAGCCAAACTTTTTTTTTAGGCTTGGAACGGATTATTTCTTTTTCCATTCATTGTAATGGGAAACATCTATTCGGTTTTTGAACAAACCACTTCTCGAACTGTTTTCTGGAACGGATTGCGGTCGAGAACCGGGGCATCACTATACTTTGTTTCTACAGGCGAGGTTGTTTGATGTCAATCAAACAGACCAAAACACACAAACAAACAAAAAAATCACTCAAGCCCAATTAAAAATAATTTCATTAATTTAGCAACCCCCACGTGGGGGAATCTTATTTAATTAAATAAAATCAGACTCACATTTTCAAATCCAGTTTAAATTCAATTTTTTTTTCTTAATTTGAATAAAATCAAATCATGATTGTGAACATGCCTCTCTTCCGTAATTTTATTTAAAAATCCTTCATTTCTTGTGTCACGCTTGGACATTTTTGCCGCCGTCAGAAATGTTCTCACTTGCGTTCCAGACCGGCAATAACAACAACATCCACACACACGCGCCCGAATATAAACAAAAGCGAGCGTAAAGATCGAACCATCACCCTCCATCTCATGACGCCTCCTCCTCTTCCTCAGAGTCTTTCCCCGGCCATATTCTTTTCTTCTTCTTTCTCTCCCCCCCCCACCCCCCTCCTCCTCACTTTCATGCGTCTGGATATTGGATTGCGAAATGTTTGTGCGCCATCGATTCTCGCACTTCAGTCGCTGGCTTGGCCTTCGAATGTTTTATTTTTTTATTTTTTATAAAGTATCACATACTGGTGCGGTTTGATTTGATTCTTTCAAGAAAACGATTCCCATTCACGGGAAGAAACGCCTGAAGATATTCTCGTTAATAGCGTAGTAACTCCTTGTCTTCGGTGTCTAATGACAAAAGTCTGTCTTTAATATTCTACTTGATTATTTTTTATTGAGAACATGAGGTATGCAGTACTGGAATGCATTTTTTTTTTTTAAATGAAGGTCATTGTGCGGCATAAATCAACACTAACATTCATGAATGCTTGCGCTGTGCCTCCATCTTTAGAAAAGATGCGTTATTCAACACGGTTTACAAAAGAAGTGACATTCATTATTTTCGCCTACAACGTCCGCACGGAACCCAACAGAGGTGGGATATTAAAATCAGAATTATTGTTATTGGGCAAGTTTGATAAGAGAAAAAATGGATATTTTCTCAGGTAGTTTGAGACATTTTAGTAATACAGTAAATTATGAGCATACAGTATATCATTTTAAAGTCATAAACACATAGGAACAGCCATTCAGGGTATTTGGTGCAAATGTTTGGACTTTGGAAACAGAAACAGAAATATGAATTTGACACCAACAATACTTCACCAATGTGCATCAATTGTGAACTGAATTTCTTTTCTAGATGTTTTACCATTTCTCTATGGAATAAATTAATAAGGATCAAGAATAGTCAGCAGAAGTCTATACAATAGAAATATATATTTTTTTGGTTTATATAAACTGTATTGGCGGCACGGTGGTTCAGCTGGAACACGTTGGCCTCACAGTTCTGAGGTCCCGGGTTCGATCCCGGGCCCGCCTGTGTGGAGCTTGCATGTTCTCCCTGTGCCTGCGTGGGTTTTCTCTGGGCCAAAAACATGCAACATTAATTGGAGACTCTAAATTGCCCCTAGGTTTAATTGTGAGTGTAGCTGTTGTCTGTCTCCATGTGCCCTGCGATTGGCTGGCAACCTGTTCAGGATGTACCCCGCCTCCTGCCCGTTGACAGGTGGGATAGGCTCCAGCGGTCCCCGCCACCCTTGTGAGGATAAGCGGCGAAGAAAATGGATGGGTGGATAAACTGTATTGCTATACATATATTTCCAGAAGTGATTACGAAATGTTGGTGTATCAAGTCTACACATAAGCAGGTAAAAACAAAAAAAGACGTATGCCGGAATTGAATGCCGCACAATGCTATTCATCCATCCATACATCCATTATCTGAGCCGCTTATCCTCACAAAGGTCACGGGAGAGCTGGAGCCTATCCCAGCTGTCAACGGGCAGGAGGCGGGATACACCCTGAACTGGTTGCCAGCCAATCGCAGGACACATGGAGCCAAAAACAGCCGCAGTCACAATCACACCTAGGGGCAATTTAGAGTGTCCAATTAATGTTGCATGTTTTTGGGGTGTGAGCAATTATAGGGTTTCCTCCAAAAAATTATACACACTTTAAATCATATTTGTAAATTCTTTTACATGTTAAAAATTACTTGTATTATAATAAACATCCATCCATTTTCTTAGCTGCTTATCCTCACGAGGGTCGCAGGAGTGCTTGGAGCCGATCCCAGCTGTCAACGGGCAGGAGGCGGGGTACACCCTGAACTGGTTGTCAGCCAATCACGGGGCACATGGAGACAGACAAAAGTCGCAGTCACAATCACACCTAGGGGCAATTTAGAGTGTCCAATTAATGTTGGATGTTTTTGGGATGTGGGAGGAAACTGGAATGCCTGGAGAAAACCCACACAGGGATGGGGGAGAACATGCAAACTCCACACAGGGAGGGGGCCGGGATTTGAACCCTGGTTCTCAGAACTGTGAGACCAACGCTCTAACCAGTTGCTCCAACGTGCCGCCTGTACAATACTCTTTACGCTAAAATTGCAGCTATGAATGTGAACAAAAAGCAGCGAGAAAAGTCAACGCCATCGTCTGTCGGTTTGCCAGGTGCGTTCTGCGTCGGCTTTGTGGCGGATCTTCGCAAAACCCCGAAGCTCCTTTTCCCGGTATCCCGTTTTATTTGCTCTGCGCCTCTCAAGACGACTTTGTTCCTCCCCGCGCCGATGTGTCTCAAAAACGTCGGGATCAGAAACACACAAACACGCGCACCTTCGGAATTTTACATTGAAGCACCGAGTGCTGTTTCGAACCGGTCCCGTAAACGGACTCTGCACGTGCAATTGGAAACACTGATTCGCGATATTGTTCGAATTGCACGTGTTTTAAAAAAAACAAGATAATAATTTTTAAAAAATCGGAATATTTTTCAAATGTGCTTGTAATTATTTGAAGCAAATCAACGGCAACAATTTTTTAAGCCGCAGATTTACTTGTCCTGGCCACTTGAGATCAAATTGGACTGAATGAGTTTGACCCCAAGACTTCAATCATATTGAAACCATCACCTAGGCTGTCTAATTTGAGCGCCCGTCCCACAAACGATGCCGACAAAATCCAGGTGGCTCCCGGTCGCAATATGCCGAGCGTTCCCGCCTGTGATCTGCCCGCCGCGATTGGATTATCCCGTCATCCGCGGCACATGATCTACCCGTCCGGCCTCGGCTCGCCAGCCCACATCCCAGCCTTGCTGATCCCTAAGCAGATTTGACAGACAATAGCATTAAATAGCATTACGCCCGCACCACATGGCTTACATTAAGGCGGGGCGGCGGGCCGCGAGAGGGTGGGGGCCGGCGGGGGTGGGGGGTTAGGCTGCCAGGTATGAGGGAGGATAAACCCCTTTGTCTATTTCATGATGGATTCGAGTGTTTATTGCGCAAAATGAAAATGGACCGTGTGCTTTGACTTTGTATTGCTACTGACATTAAACAAGAAACCTGTTTTTATCCTTTGCTTGTTTTTCCACCAATCATAATTCCCTAAAATATGACTAAGCATGCCGCGGCACTTAAATGTGGAAATAAGATTCTTTCCTTGGTCACAGCAAGTGCAAATCTATTTTATGCACCACCCAAATCCTGAAAAATCTAAATTTTGCTTCATCATCTGATTTTCATTTGAAAAAACCACTATATATTAAAATTTTTCCCTCGTCTGGCGCTATCCCCACATCTTCAAAATAACTACTTTTCAAAATAAATAAAAAAACCACCATATTGCTTACTAAACCCTGCATCATTCAAGTTGATATTATACCTCTTATTGCTCTCATATTTTGTTGTTCATCAACACAACAGTACCGCAAAATAATGTTCAATCACTTATTCATTATTATTCCAAAAATTAACTAAATGCATAAAACTAGACTAACCCTTATCAATATTATCGGGAATAATATTACCGTAATTCCCGGCCTACGGAGCTCATCTGGTTATAAGCCTCACCGAGTACATTTGTAAAGGAAATACCATTTGGTACATACATACGCCGCAGCCGTGTAAAAGCCGCATGTGCCCACATTGTACCCAACTTTGAAACACGAGATATTTACAAAGAAAGATGGTACACAGAGTTTAATGGTAGCGCTAATGCTAGCGCTGCCATGCTAACGCCAGCGCCAGGCTAACAGGGCCGGTTTAAAAAAAACATACCGGTAAAAATCACTGAAAGACAGTAGTAACATGCTAGCGCAGCGCTAAAAAGGCCCGACCGTTAAAAGTCACTTCCTCGGCACATACATTCCACCGATCTCACTCTTACCTTTTCCGCTCGAGTGCCCCCCTTGCGGCCATTAGAAAAAATGCACAAATTAGCCGCATCACTGCATAAACCGCAGGGTTGAAAGTGTGTGGAAAAAATTACGGTAAATTGACCACAATTAGCCGTACGAGGTTTCTGGCCGACAGTGATGATAAACAGCAATTGTTTTCCATATCTTCAGCAACGCTGATGAAATAGTTTTAACATGTTAAATAATTCCAAGGTGACAAATGTCAAACGCGGCATCCAAAACGCATCGATGACTCGGTTCCGGTAAGTGGGCAGCATTAAATGTCGCATCTGAGCCACATGAATGAGCACCTCGGGGGTGCAATCTCCCAGCATGCTCTGGGTTGAGAGGTGACCACGGCCGTGGACACAATCTGTCACGTCTACAAAATCAAACTGGCCTACTTTTTTGGGGGGGAAGGCGTGGAGGGTGTGGTGGTGGGGATGATGGGGAGGGGGGGGGGGGCGTTGACACGAAGCAAGGGTGACCCCTAAAAGTGGCTCATCACACCCTTACGAGAATGTTCGGAACATCCAGCTCACAAGGCCAGATTGACTTGAGAAAGTGAAATCGGTCGGCGTGTCAATCATGAAAGTGTCATTTTTTTCCAATCCTTAGGGCTTGTCCTCACGATTTCTTATGACTGCGATCAAATTTGAACCACGTATACTCCATAGATAGGTTTAGAATAAAACGACAATATGTAGTTACATTTTCCGCATTACCGTAATTGGTTATAAGCCTCGGTACACAGAAAGCGTTTCATGCTAGCGCGGCGCTAGCATTAGCGTAGCACCAGTGTTAAAATTCTTTCTGTGTACTGAGGCTTATAACCAGGTGCGCTAAAGGTAGCGCCGTGCTAACGCTAGCACCGCGGTAACGCTAGCGCCGCATCGCCGCATAAACCGCAGGGTTGAAAACGTGTGAAAAAAGTCGCGGCTTGTAGGCCGGAAATTACGGTAGATGTGGGCGGAACCAGGCTGAAAAGTTCAGTGACGTGCACCGAAATGCAAAACTTTGCAGGTTGATTTTGAAAAATGAACCCTCGATGCCAGATATTCATATTTGGTAAATTTGGCCTTTGAAGAGTAGGCCCATCAAAGCACGCTTGAAAAGACACAAAGTTTTTCTTCGAAGCAGCCATTTTGGGTTCAGTTAAGCATCGTTGCGGCTGACTTGATTTACATAAAAAATTAAGCCCCTGAATGCAGCTGTATTTAGCATCATGTATTTTTTATTGTCTTGTCTATAATGAGTCGACAAGTCCGTGTCCAAATCGTCACAGGAAGTCTGCCATTTTACTTTGAAGCCGCCATTTTGGTAATTTCCTAGGTTTGACGATGCGCAAGGCTGTAGTAGAGGTTGAAAATGGAATTTGGTGGGCATGTCTGTCATGATGTTGCGTGGTTGCCGGCTGGTGAGCACGTTTGCATCACAGTTCTGTGGACCTTGGTTCAAATCTGGCCTCACTTACTGTATGTGTTGGTTGTGTGTTGATTCCTCTCCATCCATCCATCCATTTTCTTCACCGCTTATCCTCACGAGAGTCACGGGGAGTGCTGGAGCCTATCCCATATGTCAACGGGCAGGAGGCGGAGGATGCCCTGAACTGGTTGCCGGCCAGTCACAGGGCACATGGAGCCAAAAACAGCCGCAGTCACAATCAGACCTACGGGCAATTTAGAGTGTCCAATTAATGTTGCATGTTTTTGGGGTGTGGGAGGTGCCCGTAGTGCCTGGAGAAAACCCACACAGGCACGGGGGAGAACATGCAAACTCCACACAGGTGGGTCCGGGAAAAAAAAAAATGTAGTCCTCAAAGCCAGTTTGACATCCATTCATCCATCTATCCATTTTCTTCGACGCTTATCCTCACGGGTGTCGCAGGGAGTGCTGGAGCCAATCCCAGTTGTCAACGGGCATGAGCCGGGGTACACCCTGAACTGGTTCCCAGCCAATCGCAGGGCACATCGAGACAAGCAGCTGCACTCACAATCACACCTAGGGGCAATTTAGAGTCTCCAAGTAATGTTGCATGTTTTTGGCCCGGAGAAAACCCACGCAGGCACGGGGAGAACATGCAAACTCCACACAGGCGGGGCCAGGATCGAACCTGGGTCCTCCGAACTGTGACTCCCAACGCTTTACCGTCCCAAAAAAATCCATGGTCCAGTTTATTGAAGACCCTAAATTGCCTAAAGGTGCGGATTGGTGAATTTTATGTACCCTGCGATTGGCTGGCGACCAGTTCAGGGTGTTCTCTTGCCAAGAGTCAGCTGGGATAGGGTCCAGCTCACTTGCAACCCTTGTGAGGATACACAGTTTCGAAGATGAATGAAGGGTTATCATAAATCAGCCAGATGTGCTTTTGAAAATATGATGTGACACGTGGAGGAAGCCTGGAAAGTTTTTACTCCAAATTGTACGTTTACAGGAAGTCACACACACACACACACACACACACACACTGTGTCAATGTTGGTGAGCGGCAGCAACATCAGTCACGCGGCATCACCGAGGGGCACAGATTAAAGTTCGCACTGGGGGGGACAAGGACGGAGCCCGGGGGCCACGAACACACACAAATGTACGCTGACACGCACGCAGGGCGTCCCGGATGACGAGGTCACCTCCCCCCCGGCGCAGCAGCGCCGTTTTTCTTCTCCCGCGGGACGACAAAGTCAGAACGTAACAACCTTCTTCCTCGTCCTCTTGTTCCATTAATTGGGCCGCTAAGTTCGCTAGCCCGGGAAGGCCCCGAGTGTACGGCGAGCGTCGTTATCGTCGTCGTTTTCATCTTCATCGCACCCGACGCGGGAGCGAGAGTCCAGATGTCCCGGCAGATGTTCGCTCGTTCGCTATGGGAACGTCCGACAACTTCCCGACCGGGCGCCAGGTGTCTGATCCCACCTCGATGATCACAGCATCACTTAAGGGCAACTCGACAAACATTACCATGACGGCAACTTCCCCAAAGGAAAAAAAAAAAAAAAAAAAAATCTCTTATTATTAAGCTTTGTTTTCCTAAACACTTTTGAAAAAATATGCTTGTATTTAAAAAACAAAACAAAACAATAATGATATTAATAATACAGCCTCCAAATCTAACCTACTTTTTTCCATTCAAGAAAAAAAAATATTAATGACTTAATGATGGACTTCATCCCTCCCCAAAATATGTTTTTGTCTCGAGTTGAATAAAACTTTATTATGGGCATATGATGACTTTATTTCTCCCCAAAACCTTTTTTCATATATTTATAATTTTTATCTATCTTGAAAATGACTACAAAAATTGACTTTACTCTCATTTTCAAAATTTCACCCCTAAAGAATACATTTTGTCAAAAAATTTCCCAATAGAATATTATCTCGAGTGAAATACTTATTTTCGTAATATTAATTTTTTTCCCTCAACGTATTATAACATTATTCTCCTCTTACTGACATTTTTTTCTTAAAAAGGGTACAAAAACAACCCAAAAACATTCTATAGTCTTGCAATATTACCCATATTTGTTATTTTTCCATTCAATAAAAAGAAAAAATATATTTTATTAGTGACTTATAATAGATTTTGTCCCTTCCCAAAATATGTTTTTGTCTCGAGTTGAATAAAACTTTATTATGGGCATATGATGACGTTACTTATTCCCCCAAAGTTTTTTTTTTGATATTTAGGGTTTTTTTTTAACTTGAAAATGACTTAATTCTACCAAAGATTGACTTTACTCTTGTTTTCCAAATGTCTCCCCAAAATAATACATTTAGTCCAAAATCCACAATTGAATATTATCTTGAGTAAAATACTTATTTTTGTAATATTCAAATTTTTTTCTTCAACGTTCAACATTATTCTCCTCGTACTGACATTTTTTTCATGAAAAGGGTACAAAAACAACCCAAAAACATACTATAGTCTTGCAATATGACCCATATTTGTTATTTTTCCATTCAAGAAAAAGAAAAAAAATGTATTAATGAGTTTATGATGGATTTTGTCCCTCTCCAAAATATGTTTTTGTCTCGAGTTGAATAAACTTTTTTTATAGGCATATGATTTTATTTCTCCCCCAAAACTTGTTTTGCATATTTATTTATATATATATTTTTTATCTTGAAAAAGACTTCATTCTACAAAAAAATTGACTTTACTCTCGTTTTCCAAATTTCTCAGACAAAAATAAATTTTGTCCAAACTTCCCAATAGAATATTATCTTGAATAAAATACTTATTTTCATAATATTCAATTTTTTTTCCTCAATGTATTATAACATCCTCCTCGTACTGACATTTTTTTCTTGAAAAGGGTACAAAAACAACCCAAAACATACTATAGTCTTGCAACATTACCCATATTTTTTTCTGAATAAATATTTCTATTTTCAGAAAAAGATTTTTATCCACCTAACGATACATAGAAAAAAATCTATTTTTATTTATTTTTTTAAATATGATGACAACATTTTCATTTTTTTTACAAATGAATAAGACTGATTCTGATATTCATATTTTTGTCTTTTAAAAACATTTCTTTAAAAAAATCATTGAGTATTGAAAAAGTATTGAAAGTATTATATTGAAATGATTTTACTTTTTAATGAAGATCTTTTAAGATCTTTTACAATTGAAAAAGACATTACTCAGATTTTTTCTTTTTAATATTACAGCTTTTTTTCTTTAAAAAAAAATACAACTTCACCGTTAAGATAACTTCTGTAGAAAAGAAAATTTTATTGGGAAGATTACAATGATGTCCTGATGAAAAAAAAAAAAAAAAAAGTCCACATTCGTCTTGAAAAGCTTTTCAAAAGTTTTTCTCCTTGAGAAAAGAAACAAGACTTCCCTTCTTTTCCTTCTGATATTGTTAATGTGACACGAGGACGGGGAAAAAAAGACGTTTGCGCAGAAACAACACCTCCAATTCAAAGTGTGCCACCTTCATGTGTGTATTTTCACAAGTGTGTGTTCGCACACCGAGAGGAAGTCATGAGTCACATCTGAGAAAATACAAGCGTGTGTGTGTGTGTACGCGTAAAAATATATAGCCATCAGTGTGCTGCTGCAAGTAAGTGTTCAGATTCATGTCCGCACCTGCCTGTGTGTGTGTGGTTTCCTGCTGCGTATCTCACGCTTGTGACAGGAAGTCAATTTCCTATTTGCAGTTTGTTGGGGTGGCGATTTGTCCGGTCAAAGTTGATTTGTCTTGCCGACGACCAATCAGATCTTCTCCTCCGGCAGGCACGGTCGTGTCATTATTTACATCATGCAACGATGCAAATATTTAACGTTCTGCACACTTCTATGGTAGCCATACCGTATTTGATCTGTGATACTCAAATATAACATATTTTCATATTTCTATACATAAAATACAGTGGTTTCCAACCTGCGGTCCGTGGACAGATTCTCGTCCGTGGGGCATTTATTACCGGGCTGAATAGAAGGTATGATCAATTCATATAATTCGGTTGTCCATCCATCCATTTTCTTAGCCACTTATGCTCACAAGGCAGGAGTGCTGGAGCCTACCCCAGCTGTCAACGTGCAGTAGGCCGGGTACACCCTGAACTGGTTGCCAGCCAATCGCAGGGCACACGGAGACAAACAACAGTCGCACCTACAATTTAGAGTGTCCAATTAATGTTGCATGTTTTTTGGGGATGTGGGAGGAAACCGGAGTGCCCGGAGAAAACTCACGCAGGCACGGGGAGAACGTGCAAACTCCAGGCCAGGATCGAACCCGCGTCATCAGAACTGTGAGGCCAACGCTTTACCTGCTGAGCCCACCGTGCCGCCTATATATATATATATATATATATATATATATAGGCACAGTATATATGCCTACTGTAATGTATCACATTTGTTATTTACTTTGTCATTCAATGTTCCATGGAGTTTCAACGCATCATATTTACATCATATTTAATGATAGACAAACGACTGTTGCACGTTTGCATCCTATTTATAGTTTATGCCTTTATAATGCGTCATAGTTGTCTCTAAAATGAAAATATTTACAGCATTTAAAGTTCCGCAGACCTCTAACGTACCATATTTACATCATATTTCCCGTCTTTATCTCTACTTGGGCATATTTATTGCATATTAAGTGTCTTCCCGATGTTAATGTTTCATAAAAAGTAACTTTTTTTGCTGATGAATTCACTTTTTTGCGCTGTGCGCGCTTGTCAGCGTGCGTGTACTTCAAGGGTCAGGAACAAAATGAACGCTTGTTGAAGGCAGTGAGATGCGAGCGCCTGAGGCTTTTTTTTTTTTTTTTTAAAGAAGTCAAGCTGGAGATGGCGCGGACATAAAAAAAAAAAAAAAACAAAACCTTCTTTTAAGGCGGGAGGGATGAGCGGCGGAGCGGCGGCGCTCCAGCCTGCACCTTCATTGTGCGCCACACAAAAGAGCAAATCAAAAGGCAGCCAGGTCTGTGAATGCGGCGTGAAAAGGCAGAAATTCAAAAGGCACAGCGGATTATCTGCTGAAGCTACACGGACGTCCGCGGCCAAGGACTCCGGTGAACCTTGCTTGTGCTAACATGCTAATAACTGACAGGAGAATGGAAGATGGAATAAACGCTTCGCAGGTGGAACATGAATCGTTTTGTTCCATCGTTGTATCCGGTCAGCGCGCCTCCTTATGAGCTCGGAACTCAACATTACTCGTATGTCAAATCAACGAGTCGGGCCCCAGGGCGCATTTTTGGTCACAGTATTTTCCTTTTTTTATTTCATTTGCTTCCAATGGCGTTTGTATTTGTCACAGTTGTGACACTGTATGAATATTCAGAAAAATGAGAAAGAGGAGAGGCGGCGGTGAAGAGAAAGACGATGAGGTGGATTAAGGGGCGAAGGAAGATGTTAAAGAGGACAGGATGAAGGGGGAGGCGGAAGAAATGGAGGATAAAGAGAGATTAAAAGGAGGAGGACGTGAATGAGGAGCTGTGGCGTGAAGAAAAAGTAGAGAGGATGAGGAGGAGAGTGGAAAAGGGAAAAATGACAACAATGGAAAGTAGAATGAGGAAGGGGGACAAATAGGAGCCAAAAATGATGAGCAGGAGGAGAACAAAGGAGGAAGTGGAAGAAAAGAAGGTTGATATGGAGGAACAAGAGCGAGAGAACTGAGAAAAAGTAGAATGAGAGGGAGACAGAGAGGAAGAAGAGAAAATGAGGAGCGGGATGTGAATAAGGATGAGAAGAAGAGGAAAAACAAAAGCAAAAAAAGAGAAAATTATGTAGAAGCAGGATTAGGGGGAAGACGAGAAGGAAGAGGAGAAAAATGAGGAACAGGAGAGGTGGCAGTAAAGAGAAAGATGAGGTGGATTAAGGGGAGAAGGGAGATGTTAAAGAGGACAGGATGAAGGGGAGGAGGAAGAAATGGAGGATCAAGAGATAAAAAAGGAGGATGTGAATGAGGAGCAGTGGCGTGAGGAAAAAGTAGAGAGGAGGACGAGGATGAAGAGGAGAGTGGAAAAGGAGAAAAATGACAACAACGAAAAGCAGAATGAGAAAGAGAGACAAATATGAGCCAAAAATGATGAGCAAGAGGAGGACAAAGGAAGAAGTAGAAGAGAAGGAGGTTGATAAGGAGGATGAGGAAGAGGAGGAACAAGAAAAAGTAGAATGCGAGGGAGACAGAGAGGAAGAAGAGAAAATGAGGAGCAGGATGTGAAGAAAGAAGAGAAGGAGGAGGAGAAACATGAGGAAGAGAAAGACGATGAAGTGGATTAAGGGGAGAAGGAAGAAATGGAGGACAAAGAGATAAAACGGAGGAGGACGTGAATGAGGAGCAGTGGCGTGAGGAAAAATTACGAGAGGATGAAGAGGAGAGTGGAAAAGGAGAAAAATGACAACAACGAAAAGCAGAATGAGAAAGGGAGACAAATATGAGCCAAAAATGAAGAGCAAGAGGAGGATGAAGGAGAAAGTGGAAGAGAAGGAGGTCGATAAGGAGGAGGAGGGAGGGAGAGGGAGACAGAGAGGAAGAAGAGAAAATGAGGAGCGGGGTGTGAAGAAGAATGAAAAGAAGAGGGAAAAAAACAAAAGAAAGCAAAAAAAGAGAAACATATATAGAAGCAGGATAAGGAGAAAGATGAGAAAGAAGTGGAGGAAGAGGAGAAAAAAGAGGAAGAGCACAGAAAGTTAAATGAGGATGAGCGAGAGGAAGAAGAGGATATAAATGAGCTGGAGGAGGAGGAGGAGGAGGAAGAAGTGGAAGAAAAGGAACTTGATACGAAAGATGAGGAGGAACAACAGGGAGAAAACTAAGAAAAAGTAGAATGAGAGGGAGACAGGGAGGAAGAAGAGAAAATGAGGAGCAGGATGTGAAGAAGAAGAGGAAAAAACAAAAGAGCAAAAAAAGAGAGAAAAATATGCAGAAGCAGGAAGAGCAGGAGAAAGGAGGAAGCTAAGGAAGAGAAGAAAATGAGGAAGAGCAGGGAAAGTTGAATGATGATGATGGAGAGGAAGAAGAGGATATAATTAAGGAGGAGGAGGAGGGGGAGAATGTGGAGGAAGAGGAGGAATAGAAAGAGGAGGAGGAGGAGGACAAGAAATAGGAAGGTTGAAGGTTTCGCAGAAAAACGAGTCGCATGGGGAGGACGAAAAGGGAGATGAGAGGGAGGAAAAATCAGGAGTTGGAGGAGGAGATGGCGGAAGAGGAGAAAATTGAGACTCTGGAGGAGGAAGCGTAGGAGGAGGTGGAGGGGGGGGGCAAGGAAGGATAAGAATCATCTGCGACTGACAGCCAGGCTCCATTTTGTCTTTTTAAAGGAGTTAAACGGTGCACACACACACTCTCTCTCTCTCTCTCTCTCTCTCTCTCTCTCGCTCTCTCTCTCTTTCCCTTTCTTGTCTTTCTTTCTTTCTCGAAGGTGTGACATGCATGTCGTTCTTCCCCTGGAATGTTTTTCTCTCCCAAACCCGCTTGTCCTCTCAATGCCTCCTCTTGTCTCGTCTCGTCTCTTTCTTCTTTTCTCTTCGCCGCTTTTTTTTATTCACTTTTAAAGCCTTTTCCTCAAACCGACCCCCCCCCCAACCCCACGCACACCCCTCCCCCGCCGCCCACCCTGCTCGCCTTTGTCGCGATAGAAGAAAAATCACCTTGACTGCTTCAAGTACGAGCGAAGTACGTCATAATCAACTTTTTAATGTTGCGGTACCAGCGATTGCCTTGGTGTTATCCTTGTGTCTCTATCTACAGTGAAGAAAAGAAGTATTTGAACACCCTGCTATATTGCAAGTTCATGTCCACTGTAAGAGAGATAATTTAATAAGAAAAATCCAGAAAACACAATGTATGATTCTTTTAACGATTTATTTGTGTGATACACCTGCTAATAAGTATTTGAACTCCTGTATAACAGCTAGAATTCTGACCCTCAAAGACCTGTTAGTGCGCCTTTAAAAGTCCACCTCCACTCCATGGATTATCCTGAATCAGATGCACCTGTGTGAGGTCGTTAGCTGCATGACGACACCTGTCCGCCCCATACAATCAGTAAGACTCAAACTTGTAACATGGCCAAGACGAAAGAGCTGTCCAAAGACACCGGAGACAAAATTGTACAACTCCACATGGCTGGAAAGTGTCATAACCAGAAATCTAGTGTGTATCCAAATGCACGACTCAGTAGACAGGGAGGCAGTTAAAGGAAGGTCTTTACTCGTTCCAAGGTCGTAAGCCGGAGAGTCAGTCAGAGAGAGCAGCAGTATCAAGAGCGTCAAGTTTACGGGGTTGGTTGAAGACGGGCGGAGGTCGGTACACAGGGGATCAGGATCAGGAACGAGGAAGTGCGGGAACGAGGCATGGATGGCAACGATCTGGCAAAACCAGACCGTCCGCTGGGTCCTACATATACTAGGGTTAATTATGTCTGATGAGGCGCAGTTGTGCAGGGGACCTGCACCGTCAGGGCTGGGAACGGCAGGACCATGACAGAAAGGGCGACGGAGAAATTGCAAAGCAGCTTGGTGAACAAAAGTCCACCGTTGGAGCAATCATTAGAAAATGGAAGAAGCTAACTATAACGGTAAATCTTGATCGGAGTGGAGCGTCAGGCAAGATATCACCTCGTGGGGTCTCAATAATCCTTAGACAAGTGAGGAATCAGCCCAGGACTACACGACAGGACTTGGTCAATGACCTGAAAAGAGCTGGGACCACCGTTTCCAACGTGACTAAGACGTCATGGTTTGAAATCACGCATGGCACGGAAGGTTCCCCTGCTTAAACCGGCACGTGTCAAGGCCCGTCTTAAGTTTGCCGATGACCATTTGGATAAGACAAAGGAGTCATGGGAGAAGGTTTTGTGGTCAGATGAGACCAAAATGGAACTTTTTGGTCAGAATTCCACTAACCGTGTTTGGAGGGAGACAAATGATGAGTTCCATCCCAAGAACACCATCCCTACTGTGAAGCATGGGGGTGGTAGCATCATGCTTTGGGGGTGTTTTTCTGCACATGGGACTGGACGACTGCACTGTATTAAGGAGAGGATGACCGCGGCCATGTATTGTGAGATTTTGGGGAACAACCTCTTTCCCTCAGTCAGAGCATTGAAGATGGGTCATGGCTGGGTCTTTAAACATGACAATGACACGAAGCACACATGCAGAAAAACCAAGGAGTTACTCCGTAAGAAGCATATCAAGGTTCTGATGTGGGCTGGTCAATATCCAGACCGAAACTCAATAGAAAATCTTTGGAGGGAGCTGAAGCTCTGTGTTTCTCAGCGAAAGCCCAGAAACCTGTCTGATCTAGAGAAGATCTGTGTGGTGGAGTGGGCCAAAATCCCTTCTGCAGTGTGTACAAACCTGGTGAACAACAACAGGAAACGTTTGACCTCTGTAATTGCAAACAAAGGCTACCGTACCAAATATTAACATTGTTTTTCTCAGGTGTTCAAACACTTATTTGCAGCTGTATCACACAAATAAATCGTTTAAAAAATCATACATTGTGATTTCTGGATTTTTCTTTTGAGATTATCTCTCTCACAGTGGACATGCACCTACGATGAAAATTTCAACCCCCTCCCTGATTTCCAAGTGGGAGAACTTGCAATATAGCAGGGTGTTCAAATACTTATTTTCTTGTCTGTAAATCAGATGCATTTCACCATGGCGTAATTAGCAATTAGCAAAAAAAATGAACGTTGAGTGTGCGTTACCGCCGCCTGTATTAATGACAAATAGGTGCCGGATGAAGACTCTAACCCCACTAAAGATTGATTTCTATGCACATTAAACGTGAGTGTCGGCCATTAACGCGTCTCAGCGTATTAAAGGAGCCGCAAACATCTTGTGAAAATGTCCGGCAGCCCGCAGGACTCCTCGGCGACTTGTTTGTTTGCTTTGAGGCAATCTGCTTGCGAGACGCGACGCTCATTAGCATTGAGCAAATATTTGCTACATTTCCTCAGCGGAGTGTAAGTGACTGCGATCAGATGAGACTGTAACGAGGAATCCGTGAAACAGCACCATATTTTATTTCATCTATGAATCTCTTGGGGGGGGGGGGGGTAATGGTATCCTTCTTGTCTTTTCCGACATAGCTTCTCGAGACTTTTTGGTAGGTCTAGTCATGATGAACATGCCTACAAGAGTTCCTGTCGCTAGCTGTTACTCATTTTTTTTTTAATAACTAGTTTGGTGTGTTTGTAGACGATGTGGTTCTGTTGGCTTCATCAAGCCGTGATCTCCAGCTCTCACTGGAGAGTCAGCACCTCCAAATCCGAGACTATGGTCCTCAGTCGGAAAAGGGTGGCTTGCCTTCTCCAGGTCGGGGATGAGATCCTGCCCCAAGTGGAGGAGTTCAAGTATCTTGGGGTCTTGTTCACAAGTGAGGGAAGAATGGAGCGGGAGATCCACAGATGGATCGATGCAGCGTCTGCAGTGATGCGGATTTTGTATCGGTCCGTTGTGGTAAAGAGAGAGCGAAGTTGAAAGGCGGAGCTCTCAATTTACCAGTCGATCTACTTTCCTCCCCTCACCGATGGTCGTGGGTCGTGACCGAAAGAACAAGATCCCGGATACAAGCGGCCGAAATGAGTATCCTCCGCAGGGCGTCCGAGCTCTCCCTTAGAGATCGGGTGAGTAGCTCGGTCATCAGGGAGGGGCTCAGTGTCGAGCCGCTGCTCCTTCGCATTGCGAGGAGCCAGATGAGGTGGCTGGGGTATCTGATCTAGATGCCTCCTGGACACCTCCCTGGTGAGGTGTTCTGGGCACGTCCCACTGGGAAGAGACCCTGAGGACGACCCGGGACACGCTGGAGAGACTGTGTCTCTCAGCTGTCTTGGGAATGCCTCGGGATCCCACCAGAAGAGCTGGAAGAAGTGGCTGGGGAAAGGGAAGTCTGGGTATCCCTGCTGAAGCGACTTTCCCCCGAACCGTGACCCGGAAAAGCGGTAGATAATGGATGGATAGTTTGGTGTCACTAAAATGGCCCCTTTAAAGCAAAAAGGCAGACTTCTTATCTGGTTTCAAGCATGACTTCCTGAAACCTTTTTTTTTTTGTTGGTCTTGACATGTTTACTAAATTTCACATTGAAACTGAATTTTTATTCATTTACTTTTTTATTAAAATGTAGTTAGTTGAAATTCAGCCTAAAATGGCCACTTTATAAGAAATGTCTTTTTAACTACAGTTTTGAAAGACTTTTTTTGTGAGCATATTCATGACGACCAAATTTCAAGTTGCTACAGTAGACTTAGTTTGGGGGTGAAAGTTTTGGATCCAAGTCTAGTTGACCACAACTCAGCCTAAAATGCCACTTTTGAGCAAAAGCGGCAGACTTCCGTTGTCTTTTCAGGCATACTGGCTTGAGACTTTTTTTTTTTTACAGTGACGAAAATAAGTATTTGAACACCCTGCTATATTGCTAGTTCTCCCACTTAGAAATCATGGAGTGGTGTGAAATTTTCATCGTAGGTGCAATTTATTTGTGTGATAGAGCTGCAAATAAGTATTTGAACACCTGAGAAAAACAATGTTAATATTTGGTACAGTAGCCTTTGTTTGCAATTACAGAGGTCAAACGTTTTCTGTAGTTGTGCACCAGGTTTGTACACACTACAGGAGGGATTTTGGCCCACTCCTCCACACAGATCCTCTCTAGATCAGAAGGGTTTCTGGCATGTGGGTGAGAACCACGGAGTTTCAGCTTCCTCCAAAAATTTTCTAACCCCAAAAACTCACAATACACTGTCGCGGTCATCCTCTCCTTAATACAGTGAGAAAAAAAAACAAAAACACCCCCAAAGCATGATGCTACCACCCCCATGCTTCACAGTATGGACGGTGTCCTTGGGATGGAACTCATCATTCGTCTTCCTCTAAACACGGTTAGTGGTATTAGGACTAAAAAGTTCTATTTTGGTCTCATCTGACCCCAAAACCTTCTCCCATAACTCCTCTGTATCAACCAAATGGTCAATGGTAAACTTAAGACGGGCCTTGGCGTGCTGGTTTAAGCAGGGGAACTTTCCGTGGTGTTCAAATACTTATTTGCAGCTGTATCACACAAATAAATCATGAAAAAAAATCATACTTACTGATTTCTAGATTTTTCTTTTTAGATTATCTGTCTCACAGTGGACATGCACCAACGATGAAAATTTCAGACCCCTCCATGATTTCTCAGTGCGAGAACTTGCAATATAGCAGGGTGCTGAAAAACTTATTTTCTTCACTGTATGGGTCTCCTCATGATTGACAGACCTACCAAATGTCATGTCGCTAAGTCAAACTGGTTTCGGTGGTGTAATTTATTAATAATTTGGGTCAAAACAGAACCCATTGATCTTAAATGCGGACTTTGCTTCAAACCAAAATCGCAGACTTCCTGTTTCTTTTCAGCCATAACGTCTAAAGAGCTTTTTTTGTGGGCCGATTCATTATACTGTGGTTATGTTTAGCAAATTTTATGTTATAAAATACAGCTGGCCATTGGAACTCAATTTCGAAAGAATTTTCTGAATAGCGATGGAGGTGCTACAGAGCTAATAGTTTTTCAGATGTCAAGGATTCCTAAAAAGTAAAAAAAAAAAAAAAATACCTTGTCAACAGTTTCACAGATCAGTGTGAAATTTTTTTTCGAGATGTCTATGATAACAGAACACAGAAAGTCTCAAGGACTCATGCTTCAACTTGAACAATAAGTCAAACATTGTGGTTTGAATTAGCCTTTTTTTTTTCTTAATTGCTCAATTTGACCGGTCAATCCATTTTAAAAATAAATAGTCCCTGACACCGATGAACTTAGACGGACTAGCCTATCATAACAGGATGCACAAAACCTCCCTAAAAATCATCCAAGTCTAGAATTGAAGAACAAGTCCACCATTTTGTAATTTGCAGTAATTTGGGGCAAATTTTAAGGATTTGACGCCTTCCTGCTTGTGACGATCTTCACGGTCGTGCTTTTCCCTTTCCTTCCTCTCACCTTTAAATGTCACCACCTTAAATGACACTCGGAAGACACTTTGAGTGACCCACTTCTTAGATTCGGAAGCCACATCGCTAGCAGCGGGAGGAAGAGGAAATGGAGGGTGAGGATGATCACCTACAGTGTCGCACAAATGAGGGAAGAGAAAAAACATAGACAACAAGTAGTGACGTTAGAACATACTTATGTTGTAAGTCCGCATTTTGCGTTAACTTCAGATTTTTGGCTCCCTTGAAACGAGCCATAAAAATCAAAGCTGCAATTTTTTTCCACACAGTAATGTTAAGTGTGAGATTTTGCTATGTAAAATTTTGAAACGTGATCGTCGTACTCGGCGGCACGGTGGATGTTTAGCACATCAGCGCCTCATAGTTCTGGGGACCTGGGTTCTAATCCAGCCCGGCCTGTGTGAAGTTTCCATGTTCTCCCCTTACACGCGTTGTCCTTTCTCCGGTAACTTCAGTTTGCTTCTACATCCCAAAAAATAAACATGGCAGGTTAATTGAAGACTCTTGTTCGTTTATATGTGGCCTATGTTGGGTGACCAAAAAATGGGTGTTAGCCCCCCCCAAACCCCTTTCACCCAAAGTTACCTGGGATAGGTCCTAGCAACAACAAAAAAAAAAAACTCCTCACTCTTTGGCTTAGCTCAAGCGTTAGGCCTTAACGCTGCTCGGCTAGCTCGTCAACTTCATAAATAATCAATACATCGTCATCACAACTTTGAATGCTAAACTGCTAAATGTGAATTCACCAAAAGTATGGTCGACAAAGAAAATCAAGCGCTAACTTGCTAAACCTAGTTAGCTGCTCGTCCACGAAGTTAACTGGTGATGCTAATCTGTGAATAACAATGTATTTATGAACGTTTTATGATTCCTAAGCAACTATTCATTCTTACCCCAATGATCACTGCCTTTACGTCCGAGTCTTTTTACTTGTCACTGAGGTATTTCGAGCTCTTAGCTTAGCTAGGTCACGAGGCTAGTTTGCAAGCCCCCTAACTAAGATGAGAAGAAATCCAGAGATGTCACTCAGCTAAAAAGCAAAACAACTTAGCAAAAAAGTCAAATCAAAGCCCATAAAATATACTTCTTAATGTGAGTTATGAAAAAAAAGGGTACTGACATTAAAAATTGTTGGTAACTTGCTAAATATATTAGCAAGTTAGCATTCATCTGCCATGATGGTGCTAACCATGGTTTAGAATCTATGTATCTTTGATTTATTAGATATAAAAACATAAAGATCCTTGTGTATTTAAGGTGATGTGGTTTTCGGTCTTTTCTTTTTCTAATGTAACAAATGCAATGCAAATTAAAATGCATCAAATTTCCACATTTACCATTTTTCAAAGATGTTACATTCTTGTTTTTGTGTTTCATGTCATAAATAATGCGAATGTACTGTCCACCTTTTTTTTTTGTTTGTTTAATATCCTCCAAGAATTAATTTCGCTTTCTAGCGCTGATCCATTTTTTTCAAGCCGCTTCTATTTTGAACCCCCCCCATCTTCTGCTGTTTTTAGACTTTTTTTCCATTTTTTTTTCTATTTTTTTTTTTGCATGGATTGTGCTTTTGTGCCTGGCGTGACCTGAGGTGAATTGAGGTGTAAGACGTTGCGTGTCTATCCTCTCGTAGGTGCAGCGTCGTCCAGCAGCCAGCCGGAGAGGGCGGCCGGACTAAAAAGACTTCCTTAAGACAAAAAAAGTCCCAAAGAACTTTTCTTTTTCTTCTTCCTGGTCCATTTTAAACACTATTGCGCTTTTTTTCACGTCTTTGCTGTACCTGTAAGGATTTCTTTTAATGCTCCTTTTTTTTTTTTTTGGAACGAGAAGAAAATATCCGCTACAAGACGGAATTGTTTTTGGACTCCCATGGCCCGGCTGGATTACCTTTTTTTTTTGTTTTTATCCTTGAATGGTCAGCAAACATCTGCTTTAGCCCCCCCCCTTTTTTTTTGTTTTCCCCCCCATTTTTTTGTGTTTATTTCGGAGGTCAGGGTAAAAATTCTGTCAACTCTCTGGGGACAGAATTCCTGCCAGGAAAATGAATTTTATTTAATTTTTTTCATTTTTAATTGGTCCCTCAAGAACTGAATTTTTGGTATACTCAAATGTTTTTAAAAGACTGTAAAACCACTGGCCTAAAAACACAAGAGCTTCTTTTCTTGAGCATGTTTCTAACATGATATAACAGGAAGTCTGGAAACAGTTTAAGCAGGGTGTCTGAAAATCAATATTTCAAAAAAAGTCTTACATCTGGTATTTCCAAGTGAAAACCTTTTCCTAAAAACTAAACCATAACGTTAGCTTCAGCTATCCCTAAACAAATCCCCAAACCATAATACTATCACATCCCAGCGGTGCGGAGGCCGACCCAGATGCAGGACTCCCGGGCAAAGGCATAATGTTCAGTGGGTTTTATTCTTAACTAGAGACCCACAATTGCACAGCCCAAGAAAGCAGGATCCAAAAAACGAGAAACAGGGTTCGATGATTATGGAAGCTAAGTTGCGGAGTAACCCGGGATGCGGTGAAGCATACTCACTAACACAAAGCAACGAACTGGCAAATGCCAGTGACGAAACTCCAACTTAGATACTTGGTCTACTCACAGTGCCTCATGTGAAACAGCTGTGACCGGCGACAGGTGTCAGAGATCACATCGCCTGGAGCGGTGGCCAGGCCACGCCCCTCTTGGCCGTGGTCCAGCCTCGCTCATGGCAAATACACTACTAACCCTACACACATAATTATTACCTTAACTAGCCCTAAGCTCTATCCCAAAACTGCTAACCCACTAACTCTAACCATAGCAAGAGCCTAAATCTAGCAACACGAAAACTACTAACCGTTACCTTAACTAACCTAACCTGAACCCCCAGCCCAAAACCTAATCCAACCCTGTAAAACACACTACCCTATGTGTAACTACCCCGAAGGTCCTAATCCCATCTAAACTGTAAACCAACTACATAGAGCTGCGACTAATGATGATTTTTAACAATCGATTCATCTTTTTTTTTTGGTTTTCAACCACTCGATGAATCAGGGGAAAAAAACAATTTCCGTCCCTTTATTCAAGCAGGACATTTAGAATTGACTTTACAGAAAATGCTGTGACATTTTTTTGAGAAATAGATAGATTCAGTTACTGATTTGGCCTCTAAGATGTTTGGAAATGGGCATAAATCTGGATAATCATTTTTCAAAATGAAAACATTTGCAAACATCTTATTTTAAGCGAACACAAAAACAGCTTTCATAAGGGCTACAGAAATCGTAGACTCCTGTTGAAAGGCTGAAATTCTGAGCAGTTGGGCAATTTGAAGTTACACAAGGTCTCTAAATAATTAACCCGTTATCATAATTGTTGTTTCATTCCATAATTGATTAGTTGCTGATTCGTCGATTAAACACCCACCACTAACCCTACTCGAACCCTGTCCTTCATGAACTCCTGTGATAGCCACTAAGCCTCCAACCCAGTGACCCTAACTGAACCCAACACTCATCCTAAAACTCTTAACTGTAATCCTAACTAACGCTAAACCCCGATTCCAGGGGTCACCAACTATTGTGAAAACGACAGCTACTTCTTCTGTACTGATTCATGCAAAATTACCAAATCCACAAATTCATATCGAATTGTAACTTGAACTAACCTGAATCCTATCTCGAACTAACCACAAAACCCTCATTTCAAAGGCCCTAAACCGAACCCAAAACCACTGACCGCTATTTCAAACCCTGCTAATTCTAGCCCAGTAACCCAGTAACCACTAACCTCAATCGCTAAGTGGAACGTATGCCACTTAGGGCTCTATTTTAATAGATATTAATAATTACTCAAAAAAGTGCCCCTTCCCCACTCCTCCAAAATTTTTTAGTTTATCAAACTATTATCTCATTTTCTGAACCACTTATCCTCACAATGGTCGCGGTCAAACATATTATCACATGGAGAATTGTGATGTACAGATGCAGTATGGTCTCAACGAAGTAGTCATATTTCATAAATGAGAGGTCTTCATTGTGCAGACACCCTGTTCAAACAATTGAATATTATACCACAAGTTGTGTAATGTGACGTGTTCAAATAACGGCAACAACTGCGTGATCTTTCAAGCTTTTTTTTTTTTTTTTGCATTAGCATATACTTTATCTAATGTAAAAATACAAATCAACCAACCCCCCCCAAAAAAGAAAACCTTTTACCTAAAAGCAGTTTTATTTTTTATTTGCTTACCAAAGTGTCTGATCTCAGCCATCTCGCTGTTAGTCGCTAGGCTAGGTGGCAAAGCAAAGTGGCTAGGCTGTGTGGCTAGGGTAGAAAGCTAGGCTAGGCTAGGTAGCTAACGTGAACGACAAGAAGTCAAACGTCATGGAAACGATCAAGACAATGTTGTGTTGTACATCGACCTGTGTGGTATTCGTGCTTAGCTACGTGCTAAAAAAAAAAAACACTTTGAGTGTCGCCTTGACTTACGAGTACCCCGACTTAAAGAGTTTTTTGAGTTACAAACTGTTTCTTTTTTTTTGTTGCTCTTTATTACGAGGCAAAATTTGCGACTACAAGCTGCAGTTACCCCTCGGAGTGAAAAAAAATTACTTTATTGCTTATTTATTTTCATCATAAAATACGGTACTAGCTAAAACCGCTAATGCACTTACAGCCATCTATTGAACAAGGACCAAAATATTAAACGAGAACATTTGCAAGGAGTGACTCCTGACGTCATTCATTAGGCCACGCCCCTTAAAGGGACACACCCAACATATGAATATGACCGTGCAGGAAGTAATTACATAATTATGTTATAATTATAACTATTTTTAGAATCTCTTGCATAATGTTTACTATGTTTTTGTTAGAATTTCATGCTAGGTTTCTTAATTAAAAACACATTTATGGTGTTTTGTGGAATATGGAACAGTTTAATTGCACTTTAATTCGTAGGTATAATTGATTTGATATACATGTAAATGAAGTTACGAACATGATCACGGAAAAAATTTAGCTCGTAAGTCAAGGTGTCAATCTATCTGGAATGTTGTCTCGGGTTAAAAGTGCTGATAAATGCTAGCTAGCGGTTTATGTGTGGACATCACTGAAAATGGTCTACTAATTTAAGCATGTATGTATCGATTTGACGCCGACCGAGCTAATGAAACCATCAACGTTGATTCACGGTTTTGTATGATTTTCGAGACAAAAAAACAAAAACGGCATGTTAGTTAACTTGTAAAGTAATGCTTATTACCACATTAACCTTTTGTTAACCAAGTGGGAGGAGTTACTATGTAACATCTGAATACACCTAATCCATTCCTCTTAAGCCCCGCCCTCCATGCAAGCTGTCAATCAAGCCTTCTTCTCAACAATGCCTAATAGTTGAATGGACTATTTATTGCGCGTGTGTAACAGTGGTTTGTTAGTGAGTATGTATGTGTGAATATTATGGGATGTAGTCGTTACTGGGGGGTTGGGGGGGTGTAGCAGGAAGTTGTTCCTATGAATGTATTTATTATAATCATTATTATTTGTATTCACACATTTTTATGACAATAAAGTTGTGCCAATCTCATTGACTGTATTGATTCTGTCGCCGTGAAATTTGGTAGAAATGTCTCGAGCAGACCCTCAAAAATAGTCTCAAAGAACTCCATCCTGAAAGCCTCTTATTTTGAAGTTCATTTTGGCGAGTAACACCGAGTCGAAACTCAGCCCCCAGAGCCACTTAGACTTTGCGACATCAAATTTGGCAGGCATGTCTATCATGAGTAGACCCACAAAAACATAACAAGACCCCACCCAAGTCTGAAAAGACACAGGAAGTAGAGTAAGTCGTATCATTTGGGTTCAAACCGACCGTTTCAGACTCAGTTTGGGCATTCAGACAAATTTAAAATGTAGCCCTCAAAGCCAGTTTGACGTCTATCCATCCATGGATTTTCTTAGCCGCTTATCCTCACAAGGGTTGGGGAAGTGCCGGAGCCTATCCCAGCTGTAAATGGGCAGGAGGCGGGGTACGCCCTGAACTGGTTGCAAGCCAATCGCAGGGCACAGAGACACAAACCGCCGCATTCACGACCACACTTAGGGGCAATTTGGAGCGTCCAATTAATGTCGTAATGAAACGTGAAATTTGGTAAACATGTATAACATGAATAGAGCCACACACACGAAAAAAGTTTCCAGAAACCATGTCTAAAAAGACTGCCATTCTTGTGAGACGGTGCCACACACAACACTGCAATGAACATGTAGAAACAGATTGTTACAAAGTGTACTGCAAACTTTTTGCTTGGCCCAAATATTTGTTTAAAAATTCAAAAGATATATACGGTGGGGAAGATAAGTATTTGAACGCCCCACTATATTGCAAGTTCTCCCACTTAGAAATCATGGAGGGATCTGAAATTTTCATCATAGGTGCATGTCCACTGTGAGAGAGAAATTTAAAAAAGAAAAATCCAAAAATCACAACTCTTTCTTTTATTAACGATTTTTGTGCAGCTAATGACCTCGCACATGTGCATTTGATTCAGGATACTACATGGAGTGGAGGTGGACTTTTAAAGGCGGGCTAACAGGTCTTTGAGGGTCAGAATTCTAGCTGATAGACAGGTGTTCAAATACTTATTTGCCGCTGTATCACACAAAAAAATCGTTCAAAAAAAATCATACATTGTGATTTCTGGATTTTTCTTTGCAGATTGTCTCTCTCACTGTGGACATGCACCTTCGATGAAAATTTCAGACCCCTCCATGATTTCTAAGTGGGAGAACTTGCAATACAGGAGGGTGTTCAAATACTTATTTTCTTCACTGTATGTGGAGTGTCATATTTGTGGTTTTCTTCGATAGCAGACTGCTCATGGGCATTCTAAATGCTAGAAGAGTCAGCATCCTGTGCACAAGTGTGAGAAAACAAAAATGTTCCCTCTCAAGTGACTGTCTGTTGTTTTTCGTACTCGTTGCATGTCACAGGTGTCAAACTCAAGGCCCAGAGGCGTGATCCGGCCCACCGCATGATTTTATGTGGCCCGCAGAGGCAAATCATGTGTATCAAATTCCATGATTTTTGTTCAAATCTGTCCCAAAATTTCAAATTGTCATGTCATAAATGAAAGCGTTGAGCTATTGCGAGCATTTTTGTGTTCCCAAACAACAATAGTTGGAAAACCCATCACCCTTGATTTCTGATTCCAAAACGAGTTCATAAATTTCATGTGTAAATATGATGAGGCAGTTCAAGATTTTTATGGTTTCACAGTCATAATGGCCCTTCTGAGGGAAACCCTAAGTAAAATGTGGCCCGTGACAAAGATGAGTTTGACACCCCTGGTGTATGTCATCCTAAGGCGACTCCAACCATTGGAGACAGATTCCCTGTGTGTTGTCACATACTTGGCCAATAAAGCTGATTCTGATGGGCACGGGGTACTACCTACCATTGTGCGAGACTGTACTAGACTTCTTTTCCTTTCGGCTTGTCCCGTTAGGGGTCGGCACAGCGTGTCATCTTAGATGAACGCATATTTGTTTGGCACAGGATGCCCTTCCTGACGCAACCCTTCTGCATTTAGGCGGGGAGAGAAGCTTACAGCACCTGGTATTCCCAGGCGGTCTCCCGTCCAAGTACTAAGCTGGGCCAAACCCGCTTCGCTTCTGAGATCTGACGAGATCGGGCGTTCTCAGGGTAGCGTGGCCGTAAGCGTACTGTACTAGACTGTGCAAGCTGAACTTGATTTGGAGGCACTTCAAATGTAATCAGGACTCCCGTTTTACACAAGTTTAAATATGGATTCAAAAAAATAAAATAAAATAATCATGGTCCCTATTTCTACATACTGTAACGCTGCATGAAAACAGGGGTGTGTAGACGTTTTATAGTCATTAGCCCAACTGCTAAATCAATTTTTGTATTTATTTCTCATTTCAATTTACACTATTGAGTTAATTCATTAAACAGCAACATTGGTATAATCCTGCTAAGCGTGTCCTGTTCAACCCGCGCCATCCCCGAATTTTTTTTTTTGCTCACGGCTGTAAATTTATACATACACGGGAAGCCGTTTCAATTTTAATTGAGGTTTCGGGAATAATTAACATTCCAGAGCTCGCATTTAATCTTATTTGGTTTCGGGCCTTTTTTTGGGGGGGGGGGATCGCGAACATCGGATCGCGCCGCTTCCTATCGCCATCCGTGTTGCGTTATCTTTTGTGGCGAATACCCAGCCAAAGATGTATTTTTTGCACGCGCGCGAGTGTGTACGCGCGAGCTTTTCCCGTGCGCGTGTTTCATACTTAGTACTGCCGTTATATTTTAATTAAAGCTGAACAGCGGGTTTAATTACTGCCATGATAAACAACATCTTTCTCATTCGCACGTCTTCAAAGCGCGGCCAGATACGCACGCACGCATTCACTTCTTGGGAGGAGGGTGTGCAAGATGGATGATTGTGTGTACACGTGTTCACGCGCACGCACACAATGCACAGTATCAGTGTGTGTGTGTGTGTGTGTGTGTGTGTGTGTGTGTGTGTGTGTGTGTGGTGTGTGTGTGTGTGTGTGTGTAGGAGGGGGGGGAGGGTGTCCAGAGAGCGAGATGGTGATTAGTGTTGGGATTTTGGGACTGTGGCCTCAGTTTTCATTAAGAGACATAAACTCACATGTGCTACATCATCTCACACACACGCACACACATTATGTATGTGTCACAAGTCAAGCGTACAACACCACTGGACATTTCCTTTTAAGTCTTGCAAATAGAGTAAATACATAATTCCCCCCCCTTGCAGGAAGTTTGGCTAATCAACATGAAATTTGGTAGAAATGTCTGTCACGAGCTGACCCACAAAAAAATTCTCGAGAAGCCTCGGTTGAAGAGTGCAGGAAGTTGGCCATTTTGGTTTGAAGCAGTCATTTTGGAGGCATTCAAGCCTGTTTTCAAGACAAATTTCTCCTCTAGGTTTTGGGCAGTTATGACAACATTATTAACCACATATGGACAAAACTACATTTCAAATGATTTGAGTTTTTATCCTTGTGTTTGTGTGGAATCTCCTGGTGAAAGTTTGATGACGAGGCAAAAAACACTCAAGTCATTTGAAAATCCCGCCCCTGAAGCGCTTTCCACTTTGCACCATGAAACTTGGTAGGGATATGAATCATAAGTAGATCCATAAAAAAGTCTCAAAACGTCATACTTAGAAATACACAGGAACTCTCCAATTTTGCGTCAAGGCTGACATCGTAGCGCCAGTAAATCCAGTTAAAGTTAGCAAAATAAAACGTTTTTTTACATGTCTATGTGTCATGAGCAAGGCTGGACCACGGCCAAGAGGGACGTGGCCTGGCCACCGCTCTGGGCGGTGTCACCTCTGACACCTGTCACCGGCCACAGCTGTTTTCCATGCGGACTCGAATTAGAGCATGTATTTAAATTTGGAGTTTTGTCGGTTCGTTGCCTTGTGTCAGTGTGTTGCATTCACTGCCAGTTGGATTCCCCACCACTGTAGTGTAGAAGTGTAGTGTTGAGTTATCCTCGTCACAGCGATTCTGTGCCCTTTGGTTAATCCCGTCCTGTTATGCTAATTAGTTTGCCCCATAGTCATTGGACCTTGCTTTAGCATATCTGTACCTCTGCCTTTTTCTTCACTGATTTTTGGAATCGACCTGTGTCCGACATAAAACAACATCTTACATCATCTCCTCGTCTTGGAGTCCTGCATTTGGGTCCCCCCACCGCTGGTTCGTGACACTATGTCTACATGCAGACAATACTTAAAAGAACATCTTCTCAAAAAGACACAGGAAGTTGCTCATTTTATTTTCATTTGGACATTTCTGGACAGTTTTGTCCCATCCAGACATCCATTTTCTTTGCCGCTTATCCTCACCAGGGTTGTGGGGAGAGCTGGAGCCTATCCCAGCTGTCAATGGGTAGGAGGCAGGGTACACCCTGAACTGGTTGCCAGCCAATCGCAGGACACGTCAAGACAAACAGCTGTACTCGCAATCTCACCTTGGGGCAATTTAGATTGTCCAATTATTGGTGCGTGTTTTTGGGATGTTGGGGGAAAGAAGGGTGGTACAGTGGATCAGCTGGAAAACGTTGGCCTCACAGTTCTGAGGTCCTGGGTTCAATTCCAGACCCGCCTGTGTGGAGTTGCATGTTCTCCCCTGTGCCCGCATGGGTTTCCTCCGGGCACTCCGGTTTCCTCCCTCATCCCCAGAACATGCAACATTAATTGGACACTCTAAATTGGCCATAGGTGGGATTATGAGTGCAGCTGTTTGTCTCCATGTGCCCTGCGATTGGGTGGCGACCAGTTCAACATGTACCCTGCCTCCTGCCCGTTGACAGTTGGGATAGGCTCCGGCACTCCCGCCACCCTTGTGAGCATAAGCGGTGAAGAAAATGGATGGATGGATGGATGATTTCTACCAAATTTGAAACCCCTGCATTAGCTAGCTAAATGAAGCTACCTTGCGTTTTTTCACTCGTGTGTGGGCGGACCGTTGTGGAAAGGATTGACAACTTTTCATACATCACCAAAATGTGGTGGTTACCTCCCTGTCAGAATTTTTTGTTATTGTTTCAAAGTTTTGTTTTTTTAGGGGGGAGGGTGAGCTAATTGTTTTTTTTTTTTTTTTTTTCTAGTTTCTACTTGCTAAGCCTTTTTGTTTTTGTTGTAAAACATCACGTAGCAGCTAAAGAGCACATGTTTTCCCCCGGGAGTCCCGAAACCCTTTGAAAAGAAAGGAAATTTGGGATTTAACCGCAAGCCAAATGAAGGCCGGCATGAGCGCTAATAAAGCGCCACGGCGAGCGGGCGTTACGACGGGAGATAAAGCTAACCAAGTGTTTAGCAGCCATGCGTCACAAATTAACTGCGTCGGGAGTGGAGCCGGCGTGTTTTGGCGCCGTGAATCAGAGAATAATGAGAGTTTATTAAGCGCTCGCCCCGCTCAAAGTGGCAGCGCGAAATGGACGTTTAAAAGCTCAGCGGTAATTTAATTTTCTTTTTTTTTTTTTTTTTTTTTTTACGAGCGGAACACTGTCTGCATCCGCAAGCGCGAAAGGGTCACACTCGCACGCTGGCGTACCTGTACGGGAAGAAATATGATGATAAATCATTTCAAACCTCCCACTGAAAATTTCATTAGCCCCTTTTCACACTTCCCATCAAAGCCGGCTCGTGCAAAAATGAGCTAATGCGGGACACGGAAGACGAAAGGAGAGCCGTTAATTTCCCGGCTTCCGTCGTGGTATTAAAGTTAAAACGGAGGCAGAACAGCGGTTGTGTTTAAAGGGTATCGCAGGGACAGGGGGGTGAGGTTTATTATCAAATACGCAATTGTATGGACGTGTTATGTTGAAAGCAATTGTCGCTGCCTTCAAATCGAGACGAAAGCTAAGATTTCTGACTGTCCCTGAAGACACCTGACGGGATTTGATAGATATATGTATCCACTTCTCTTATTTTGCTAGAGGAACACTGCGATTTTTGACTGTCCCTGAAGGCGACGCTCGACAGATAGACCAAGTAAAGGTGGATAAATAGTTTGAGGTACGTGGAACAATTGCTCAGTTGTCGTCTGAAAGGAAACCCATGAATTGAAACTGTCCCTGAAGGCAACGCCCGACATCGACAATGGAACATCAAATCCACTCGAGGCTTACAAACGTTAACCACAGCAATAGACTAAAACTTTTGTTGTCCCACTTTTTAAAACGGTGCCACTTGTCACGGTTTACGAGGATGAGGTGTCGAAGTGGGCCTTAAAAATGTCTTTAAAAGTATTTGTAAACTTGCAGATACCCTGTAAAAAAAAAAAAAAAAAGTAATTGCAGGTGCGTGTGCGTTTGAGAGTCTTTGTGAGTGTGTTCTGACTGTCCTCGGTAATGAGGAAACACAGTGGACTAGTTTGTAGAAGGAACCTTCCAACCTCCATTAGTGCAATAGTTACAGTGTGTGCTTCAAGTGTGCGCACGTGCATGTGTGTGTGTGTGTGTGCGTGCGTGCACGCGTGTCCCAGGCTGTCCGCAGTAAACAGTGACTTCTCATTAAAGCTTTCTGCTCGGCTGCCGGCAACTCCTGCAGACCGCCATGATAATCCACTTCCCTGAACACACACTCGCACGCACTACACATACACGGTCGACACACACATACACACACACACACGTATACGCACACACTCGCGGTGCCTCAGCGGTCACCTGTGGCGAAGATGAGAGAGGAGAAAGATGAGAGTGTGACGGAGGAGGAGGAAGGAGACACGAGTAAATATTACATTTGACATGTTTCGTGCAGATCCCCTCCGATCTAGAGGAGAGAGAATAGATCAAGGGGGAAGAGAACGGATCTAGAGGAGTATGAAGAAGCTCTAGTGGATGAAAGGGGAAGGTTTCGATTTCGGCTTGAAAGAAGAGAGAGGATCGAGAGGAGTCAAGGTGAGATGTACTGGCGGGGGCAGGAGAGGAAAGGAGAATGAGAAAACGGAGTTCCAGAAACGTAGAGAGGAGAAGTGAAAAGAGCAGATATAGATGGGGAAAAAAAGTTCTAGAGTAAGAGGGTAGCTCTAGAAGAGAAGAGTGGAGATTTGGAGAAATGAGGAGGTTTAGCGACGAGAATTACTGGTGAAAGGTGGAAACGGTGATCCAGAGAGATAGAGAAAGCGAGAGAGAGGCTAACTAGCGGTGAGACAGATCAAGAAGAGAAGCAAGGAGATATGGAGATGAAGGGAGGAATGTAGAGGAGGGTCAAACAATCAGACACACGAATAAAGATCTGTAGAAGGAGAAATAGAAAACGGAGTTTCAGAGATGTAGAGAGGAGAAGTAGAAGTGAGAGGTGATATGTAGCGGTGAAGAGAGCAGATATAGATGGGACAGAAAAAAAGGTTCTAGAGTAAGAGGCTAGCTCTAGAAGAGAAGAGTGGAGATTTGGAGAAATGAGGAGGTTTAGCGACGAGAATTACTGGTGAAAGGTGGAAACGGTGATCCAGAGAGATAGAGAAAGCGAGAGAGAGGCTAACTAGCGGTGAGACAGATCTAGAAGAAAAGCAATGAGTTATGTAGAGGAAGGGAGGAATCTAGAGGAGGGTCAAAAAATCAGACACACGAATAAAGATCTGTAGAAGGAGAAATAGAAAACGAGGGAAGCAATGATCTTGTGTAGGGAGGGGATTTAGAGGAGACAGAAGTAATCTAGAATAGAAGACAGGAGAGATTAGGTGTAGAGAAGAAGGGAGAGAGAGATACATTCTAGCTGGGTAAAGATTTAAGGAGCAGAGAGGAGAAGACAGGAGATGTAGAAAAAGAAGGTCCAGTGGAGAGATGGACAATCAAGAGAAGGTGAGCGATGAGATCTCAAGTACGAAGTGAAGGGAGACCGAGAAGGAAGTAGACGTGATCTAGAGAAGAGAGGAAAGCTCCGCCACACTCTCTTTTTCCTAGTTTACCTGACCCCCCCCCCCCCGCTCTTAAGGACGTACACTCATAATTACAAATGTTACAGTACTTATGCAGCCCATCAATGTGTTTTATAATGACAGCGTCCGCCAATGCTGCTTTAGTTAGCAACACAATCTGGACAACGTAGAGCAAAGACGAGCTAGACATGCTGCTTATGTTTACTTTCGATATTAATGGAGAAAGTTAAAAAAGAAATGCCGTTGTTTTAAGATGCAATGACTGTCGGAGTATGTGAATAAAGTGGTTAAACTGGACGAGATTTTCTCTTTTCCGAGTGGGAAAGATCTGGTTTGAAACCAAAGTAGAAAGCGCAGGATGAGATGGTGTGTCATTTGAAAATTCCACCTTGGCGCAGCCTGATCCAGGATGAAAGCATAGACAATACAGTGCACAAAAAGCTAATTCTGTATTTTAAATATAGGATGCAAAATAACGTTAACCTTACAACGCTTTGGGAGCATCAATCGCCCGCCCCCTCCGCCCCCCTGTCGGTAGCTCGTGAGAGGCTGGCTGTTTGAAAGTAGACCTTGGGGTAAAAAAAAAAAAAAAAGTAGAGGGCGAAAGAGAAGTAATGAGAGGAAGAAGAGAGCTCTGGAGAAGAAGGTCAGGATTCTCTGATGTGACGTTGTCATGACTAAACCGGGTTTTGTGCAAAAAAGGTCATGGCGGACCAATACCGTACCTTCTGTCACGGCTGTGATTTGTTCTCTGTGTGTGTGGGGGGGGGGGGAAGGCTCCCGCCTCTCACCCATTTCACACGGTCAACTGTTTGATTTGCGGCATATTGTGTTGCTGTAGGAAAGTTAACACAATATGTCACGAAACTGTGTTTGAAGCCAGTACTGCATCAAAAGCAGGGATATTACCGTTCCTCCGCACTCCCCCAACAGCCCCTCATCCCATGACGGTGGCTTTCACTTGGTGTACGACACGGGGGGCCGGGGGAGTCAAGTAGTGTGAAAGTGTTTTGGCAGAGGGGCGAGCGCGGGGAGGAGTCGGTGCCTCCTTCTCCCGCTTAATCCTCCGATATTAATGCTTTCTCCGCGTGTAAGGATTAGCCTCTCGCTTGAGCTCCAGCGGACTGGGTCACGCTTGCCCCGGCGACCCAGCCACGAGGCCACGTCGGTGGCCACGTGTGCCGCGCTCAACCCCCCACTGCCCTCTATCTCTCGGAGCTCGGGCGCCGGCGGATTGTTTGCTCCCGAGCGTGGTGCCGAATACCCAATGACGGGACGGCGGCAGCGGCGGGCGCGCGTCTCCCCGGGCAACGCTTTCCACGCCTCCCCTCAATTAACCTCACCCAAAAAAAATACACGCGCGCGCTCAGGAGATAACGTGCACTTTGATATGCACCGTGCAAAGTCATACGGCACGGACACGCGTCAGGGTCACGGGGAGGCTGGAGCTCATAATTCATATCTCACGCACTCATAAACACACGCGTGCGCGCACACTCACAGCCTAGTGCAGGACGCTAGTGCAGGACGCTGTATTTACAATTCGGGTCACACAAGCACAGATTAAAAAAAAAAAAAAAAAGGCCAACGTGGGTCAGTGGTGCTGCTGACTATATACTGACACACACACGCACACACGCACACACACACACACGCGCACACACACACGGTGGAAGGGCAAAGCATCGCTTACAATGTTTGTTATGCTGAACACAGTCCCAGTTTAACACGGAGCACACACACACACACACGTGCACGCATACACACAATGGTTAAAAACAAAACACACTGACTGACACGCATGCAAAATGGAAACACACATGCAGCGCATCATAGTACGACAGTAACTGTGTTACACTACGACTGCAATACACACACAAAAAAAACAAATACGCACACACAATTTGAACACAGTTGAAACATACAAAGGAAATACTTCCACTCTCACAAATACCAAAAATTGCTACACACAACAGCACACACGCACAGCCCCCCTGCCTACCCCACACAACTTTAACAAGGTCAAAAACATGAATATACACACAGGATCATTGTTACAATGTAATAGACACTTGTATATAAAAAAAAAGCTTCAAATAGCTTTATTTAGCTTTATCCTCGAAGGGCAGATCGGTTTTCAGACAAGTTGGGTGACATGAAAACATTTACAAACACAGATCGAAAGACACTTCATCAGTGACAATCACGATACGTGTACACCAGACAAAACCAGCGGATCAGATAGTAATAAGCTAGTAATAACACGTTATAGTAAATAAACACTTATGTCTCTCAGGTTTTCAATGTCTGGCTTTTCTGAACTAGACTTTTTTTTTTCTAGAGGGAGCTCAGGTCAGTCATCCGGGCTTTATAATCTTGGAGCAGATATCGAAATCAGATTTAAAACACACAAAGACACACCACTGACACAAATACAGACGCACAAAAACAACACGCGCCTAAAACCAAACACGCACACAAAAATGACACACGAGCACTCAAACACAGGAACAACATTTGAGTCCATTAACGCAGACTGGCACAAAGTTCCTCGGGGTGCGAGATCTCTCCGACCTTCTGATTTGTCGTCTGACTTTCGAGTCACTAAACTCTCTCGTGGCCGCCGGCGTCCGATTGGCCGGGCCGCCGCTGGGGGGGCGGGGCCAAAGCCTCCCGGGCTAGTGGACTGCAAAAAGGACGCGTCGGATGTCGCATCACATCACTCAAATCCGCTGGCTTCGGGGACCCGATGATGTGTGTGGGTGCGTGTGTATTTGTGTGTGTGTGTCCAGAGGGTCCATGTTGTTCTGCTCCAATTGTGTCGCACACTCAGACACCAGCACTGTCCTCCACGGTCCACTCCCTGTCCATTTCTTGGTGCCCTTTGAACCCTGTTGGCTGACTTGAGACTTCCCGGGGGTCTGAGTGTGCGTGTGTGTGTCTGTGTTCATGTGTGTATACTGACGCTTAAAGATGATTGGATGAGTTTGCTGAACACGATCAAGTGTTTTTACTGCGATTCAACTACAGGGGGCGCTACACACTTACGCATGAACAGATGTTAACGAACCAGTCGCCGATGAACATTGCCATAGCTTTTATTTTAACAAAGACAAGCAAATCAGACACATAAAAACGAACTCACAAATGCAACCATACGCAAGTCTAACCCAGTTAAAAAAATTGCTATATTCAAATTAATTTAAATTAAAACAACTAGAGTAGGAATTAGGTTATAAGTTTTCTTTAGACAAGGCTGTGGAATATTTGTTAGTGTGTGCTGAATTTATTTTCCTTTGGAGGGATTTGTATTTAAATGTGTTTTATTTATTTGTGAAAATAAATACTTTTGTTTGTCATTTTATTGTTGTAACTGGTGTTTGAGAAGGACAGGAAGTGACGTGTTGCGATGAGAGAGAGATGTGATAGCGTGTCGTTTGAGTGGACAACTCAAATCATGCCGTAACGTGGTGGAGTTAGCCGCTAATGCAGAGGCTAAGCGGATGCACGGAACGTTGCTAGGACGCCAGCGACAAGCTAACACCAGCTAGCAAGGCCTGTGTCGGACCACGAGGAAAAAACTTAGCAACATATCAGACCGTCAGGACTTGGATGAGGCAGGACCGTTGGACACAACCCTCGGAGTTTGAAACACTGCAGGGACATTGGGGTTGGAATTTCTTTTGTTTTGCCGGCTATGTTCATTTTTGTATGGCCCCTTAAGTTATCTTGAATTAGCTTAGCTCAGATGTACATCGCGTGTACTTTGTACATGTACTTTGCTTATTTGAATGAGTGTTTGTTTTGTACTTATATTTGATTTTTCATCCTTCATTTTGTAAATAAATGTTCACACCAGGTCTATTATTTGACCATATACAAGACAGTTAAAAAAAAAGTGGGGAGTTTATTTGGTAGCATTATTATTTAAATTTATATATTATTAATATTATTTCAAAGACCTTTTGAGAGGGAATAAGTGCACAAGTAAAGAGTAAAGTTGTAATAGAAGTTTAGAGTAAGTACCATTAAGTTAATTGATTAGTTCCTAATTTAGATTGTGGAAAGAACTCAGGTTAGCTACCTCTCGTCAAAGTCACTTCGAAGACCCTTCCACGCAGAAAAAGAAGATCTGGCATTGTCAGCCTGTGAGGGGCACCCTTCTCGCTGCCCCTTAAAGTAATATTTGTACCTCGCTTTCCTTGAGATGTTGCTATCTGTGAAAGGTAGACATAGGATGATGGTTGAATTGACTTGTGTATTTTCTGACTACTGAGGTAATATCGGAGACATGAATGTCTGTGTGTGAAATGGGCTAGTTCACCACTGGCCCCTTCTCGCCGAACCTTGTTTTGCATGAAAGGTAGACTTAGAATGGGTAGTTTAAACCTACTCACAAGTTTTGTGACTTTTGAGAGGAAGGACAATCTTTTCATAAAAGGGGGCTACTTTCTTACTGGCCCTCAAAGCCGGCTTTTCCCCTCAAAGACACAGAAAGGGGAATTGAGGTTGGCTCACGAATTTCTCAGCTTCTTAATTCATATCAAAAAACAGTCTGCGTGTGCTAAGGGGCTACTTTCTCAGCGATCTGGGAAGTTGGCTTTTCTGCTTTGCCATTGTCCTCGCTTTGGGTGGGTAGAAATCCACCCCAAATTTCTCAGTTCTGGATACAGTCAGAAGTAGGACTGTCTGTGTGTGAAAAGGGGCTACTTTCATACTGACCCTCCAAGCTGGCCTCTTCCTCTGAGTCATCATCCTGTATGAAAGGCACAGAATAGGGAGGAAGTGGAACTCGATGCATCAATTCCCCAGCTTCCAACGTAGTATCACAGGCATTATGGCAGCTGTGTAAAATGGAGTCTGTATGAAGACCACTCCCTGGTCCCAGTTTTTCGCTGTTCCCCACTTTCGTTAGCCCTTTCTATGAAAAGGGATAAGCGGAAAACTCAAACGACTGCGGAAGTTTAACACCGTCGTCCTGAATGGTACCGGACAGATGTGTGAAATCTGACATCGGAAAACCCAGACTGGGGTATGAAGTTTAACACCGGATGAGCTTCTCGCACCCTGAAGATCTGGAATTCATCAACCACGAAACCCACAAAAGGGCAGTTGTAAACGGGTGCAACCACGCTTCTACTTTGACCGGAAAGGTCGCCGAAAACGCAGGATCCAGCGGACCCTGGGGGTAAGTCCCGCGGACCGAGGGTCGTGCGGTTATCGTCGGGGGCTGTTGACACGCTGCCCTCCCCCGCGTTTGGGTGAAAGTTGGCTTCTCAATATTTCAAGTGAGCTGCAGGAAATGTGCGAGGCGCGGGGAAGCGTGTTTGATTCATTATTCAGCCGCCTCCCGCTCGCTCTCGTGCTGCGTGAGCGAGATAACGCCTCGGCTTCACGCCGTAATTCGTTTGCATCACAGATTAGACGTGAGAGAAAGACGGAAAAAAAAAAAAACAATCCCGGCAAATTCTGGTTCTTCTTCTTCGGTGGGGGGAAAAAAAAAAACGGAATAACAGGCAGGAGCGCATTGTCCTGCGTTTTTGTACATTTTTGTTTTTATCTTCAATGTTTAACATAGCAAAGCTAAGATTTAGCCGGCAGGATGAGCGAGAAGACGTGACGACGGTAACCTTCGCCTCCCTCCTCCCCCGCCGCCGCCGCCGTCGCGGTTCAAGCGGACGTGGAAATAAGCGTCAAAGAAATCTCCCGCCAACTTCCTGGCTGGCCGTCAAATCCGCCGTGGGAAAGGGAAGAAAAAAAAAAATCCCCCAAACCAGACGCTAACAAATCCATTTTCTTTTTTTTTTCCCTTCATCCCGCTTTTTCCTACCCGGCCGCCTCGTTACGTATGCAAATGAGGCAGTTCTCCCTCCGCCTCCCCGGCCGAGCGCCTCGTTGCGCGCGGGCCTCGGGATCCTTTACAAAGGAGATACTATGAAAGCGGGGGAGCGAGGTGGGGGGGGGGGGGGGGGACGGCGCTAAAAGGGAAGATGATGAAGATGACGATTCGCACGAGTCGCGAGCTTTTCCCCGTGACGTCGGACGGCGTGAAAGGTACCTGACGCTTGCTACTTTGCGAAAGGTGCGGGTATGGCAAGGGGGTTCACGTCGACAAATTAGATTTCACACCCCGCTAACAGGCTTTCTCTCTTACAAGCGCACACGCCGAAGCTCTGGCGTACACACTCGCACGAGCTCGCATTTCCGCTCCCCGACACACACTGAATCCCTCACGGTGCACGGTTCCAAACTTTTCGCTCCATTTGAGCTCGCGAGCGTGGCGTCGGCGCCGCGGCAGCTATCACGCGCCACATTGCATTACGGGCAAAGCGGGCCCCGGGGCGCCGTCGCATTTAGCTGGTGCATGGCTTATTTGTTCGTTTCACGTGGAGAACATGAGAGAGAACGCCGCCGCGGCCAAGATAACAACTTCCTCTTTATCTCCTCTTAGATAACTACACAAAGCTCCAATACAATAAACTCACTATGTACTGATTGCATTTGTGTGTATGTGTGAGAGAGAGGGAGAGAGAGAGAGAGAGAGAGAGAGAGAGAGAAAGAGAGGGAGAGAGAGAGAGCAGCATGTCCTCATAAAACCGTTTTTCGTTCGGATTTTAATTTTCGTGTCACCTTGGTCAGAAATGAGCATATTTGCATTTTAACACAATAAGACGTGATTGACGCACGGCCAAAAAATGACATACAACACAGAATACACAACTGAAATACACACACACACAGACACTTGCCGAAACAATTGAAACACACGCTGATGCTTGCAATTCAGCATAAACAATTGCACGCGCACAACTGAAACACGACTAAACAAGCTAACACAACAAACACAACAGCAATTGAAATACACACACACATACACACACACACACACACACACACAAATCAGGTCATCAAACACGTAAAATAAAAATATTTGGTTTTGAAAAAAAAACAACCCAATAACGGCAGAATGGTGGATCAGCTGGTAGCAGCGTTGGCCTCACAGTTCCGAGGATCCGGGTTCAATACCGGCCCCACCTGTGTGGAGTTTGCGTGTTCTCCCTTGGCAAGACAACACCCCGAACTGGTCGCCAGCCAATCACAGGCTACGTAAAAACAACTATCCGCACCTTTAGGCAATTTAGGGTCTTCAATAAACCTACCGTGCATTTATTTTTTTTTTTTCGAATGTGAGAGGAACCAGGGATAGCACGGTGGTTCAGCGTTGGCCTCGGGTTCGATCCTGGACCCGCCTCGGTGGAGTTTGCATGTTCTCCTCGTGCCTGCGTGGGTTTTCTCCGGGTGGGCACTCCAGTTTCCTCCCACATGCCCAAAAACATGCAACATTAATTGGACACCAAATTGCCCCAAGGTGTGACTGTGAGTGCGACTATTTTGTCTCTATGTGGCCCGCGATTGGCCGGCAACCAGTTCACGGTGTACCGCGCCTCCTGCCTGTTGACAGCTGGGATAGGCTCCAGCACCCCCCGCGATCCTTGTGAGGATAAGCAGCAATAAAATGGATGGATGGTAAAAACAATAGCAGTGTGGCTGATGACGAACTAAGCGAACTGCTCCCAAGTTCAAGAAAGTTCCGGCGTCATTTGGCGTTCTCCAGGAAGTGAACTCTCTCTCCAAGTGTACTTCCTCCTCCAGGGGGGAAACAACATTTTACTGGACTGCTTCCAAGAATTTTTTTTTTAACTTTTCTTCTTCATGTTCTTTATGTTTTTGATAAACGCATTGCAGCGTTGTTTTTGCGCGCGCGGGGCACGTGCGTTAATCAGGGTGCGGTTGCTCAGCGCTGGTTGCGGAAGTTATGAGAAAGAAATTCACTCATAATTCAACACTTGCCTCACTTTACTCCAGAAGACAAAACCTTTTTTTTTTTTTTTTTTTTGGTGTGTTCTACTTTGCGTGAGTGGCGTATCGGAAAATGTCTCTGTTTACCGAGCCTGTGGGAGTTTTTTTTTTTTTTTCACTCCCATGCAGATTGTAGTCGACCTCCACTATTTGCCGGGGTTCCAGTTCAACCCCGAGAGGAAATAGCAAAAAATCTGTGAATAATTGACAGCCGTTATATAAAATAATAATAATAATTTAAAAAAAAAACATACAATACAGTACTGCCGATAAGTTGTCTCTCACAGCAAAACATTTTTCTTTTGCCTAAAAAAAGCGTGAATAAATAAATAAGCGGGATAAGCTGTCTTTGTGAAAAGCTGTGGTTGAATCCCCTTGACCCCCCCCCCCACAAAAGTGGGGAGGGGGGCAGTAAAAAAAAAAAAAAGAAAAAAGAATAAGCCCAAAAGAAAAGCTTGAATAAGTGGGAAAATATCACCAAAAGAATGTGGTGGAATTTCCCCTCCCTTCAAACTTTTTCTTTTTCTGTCTCAAAAAATGTGTAACTAACTGAATAAAATAAAAAAAAAAACTAAAGCATGAATTATGTTATTTTTTACATTCTGGTAAATCATTACACTTTCTGTTCTATGGAGAAACATAACTTCCACTTCACGTGAAATGTTTTGGGCTTCTTGATTTTACAACCAGTTTTCAGTAGCTTTCTGATCATTTCATATTTCATTTCGAGCCAATGAGGATGTGTTTTTTTTTTTCCATACTTGTGGAAAATTTCATGTCCATGAGGAAATTTGTCATTTTCTGGTCAATTATTCCAATTCTCGTCACTGTTTATGTTTCCACTTCGAGATAAATAATTTTACACCACGTCTGTCAAGAAGTTTTCACTCTCGCACTTTGTGCCCCCCCCCGACAAAGTTTCCAAGATGGCAGCTTCCCATTAATGAGTCCCCTGATCCCCGCGGACCCTCCCACCCCCGCCTTCTCACCAGTTGCATCCTGGGAGATCTTTCTGCCGCAGGCGCCAGCTCTGCAAATTTATTCACTTTTGTTAGCTAATTGAATTTTCCTGTCATCGTCGGGCCACACCAGAGGGATGACAACCTCTCTCACTCTTCTTCTTCTTCCGCTTCTTCTTCTTCTATTAATAATCGTAGTTGCTGTCACCGTCGCCCCGCCGCTAATTCTGTAACCGCATCAGAAGTACGTTGATTTACTTTGCGGTTGATGTTATTTGCGTTCAAGCGGGAGTGGGTGCCGCGCATCCTAACGGGGACCGACGTTGGGGAGGGGTCGCTATTGCAGCGAGACGGGCACTTCCTGTTTTGATGTGCATGCTAACGCCAACAAGGCGACGCCGCAGACGCAAACGACTCTTTCATTCTACAACGCGATGACAGCTGCGGTGCTCTCGTATGACACGATGGGAAACAACAACGTGTCCATCATTCAGCCGCACCGTTTTTGGATGAGTGGAAATTTATTTACAGGAGGAAAACTAAAACTACCCAATTTTTGTTTGATACCAGCGAAAATAATGTGGGCACGTCAATCAGTCATGCTCGCGTCGTGTCCTTTGTAGTATTTTGATGACAGAAAACTGGTACCAACGTGAAAAAAAAAAAATCTCATTTGACACAAAAGAAAATGATGTTCCCACGTGTCACTTATGCAACATCAATTGGTCACTCCACTTTTGTAGTGTCTCGGTGAGAAAAACTGATTCAAAGGTAAAAATCACTTAACTCTCTTATTGAACACAATAGAAATTATGCAAATGGGTCCATTGGAAAATTCCCACTAGCCATTGCATTACAACGTCTGAACACTGCGCCATTTTGTACTTTCTCACCATCACCATTTAAAGTTTTTCCATAAAGTCTTCTTCTTCTTTCGGCTTGTCCCGTTAGGGGTCGCCACAGCGTGTCATATTTTTCCATCTAAGCCCATCTCTAACGCCCACTGTCCTCATGTCCTCCCTCGCAACATCCATCCACCTTTTCTTTGGTCTTCCTCTCGCTCTTTTGCCTGGCAGCTCCATCCTCAGCACACCTTCTACCACGATACTCACTCTCTCCCCTCTGAACATGTCCAAACCATCGAAGTCTGCTCTCTCTAACTTTGTCTCCAAAAGATCCAACTTTGGCTGTGCCTCTGATTAGCTCGTTTCTAATCCTAACCAACCTGCTCAGTCCTAGAGAGAACCTCAAAATCTTCAGTTCTGCTTCCTGTTGTTTCTCCAGGGCCACCGTCTCTAATCCGTACATCATGGCCGGCCTCACCCCTGTTTTATATACTTTCCCCGTCATCCTAGCGGACACTCTTCTGAACATAGAACATAGAACACCAGACACCTTCCGCCAACTGTTCCACCCCGCTTGAACCAGTTTCTTCACTTCCTTACCACGCTCACCATTGCTTTGGATTGTCGACCCCAAGTATTTGAAGCCGTCCACCCTTGCCATCTCTTCTCCCTGGAGCTTCACTCTTCCTCCTCCGCCCCTCTCATTCACACACATATACTCTCTTTTAATTCGGCTAATCTTCATTCCTCTCCTTTCCGCTGCATGCCTCCATCTTTCTAATTATTCCTCCACCTGCTTTCCCTGCAGATCACAATGTCATTTGCGAACATCATGATCCAAGGGGAATCCAGTCTAACCTCATCTGTCAGCCCATCCATTACTACCGCAAACAGGAAGGGGCTCAGTGTGGATCCCTGATGCAGTCCCACCTCCACCTTAAATTCTTCTGTCACACCTACGGCACACCTCACCGCTGTTCTGCGACCCTCAGACATTTTCCATAATGTGAAAAACTAAAATTCCTTCCCTCATCATTCTGAGCCATCAGTCGCCGCCGCATTCTGAGATCTGAGAGACGATCATGATGGCATTTTGTCCATTGCTGAGTTTCATCTGCAATGAAATCATTTTAAAAGTAAAAAACTTAAAACTCCAACAGCTGAATGACACAGCAACAAAAATATACACATCTCCGTCCCCATCAATTGACGTTACGTCTTGATATTTGAAGGACACCCCGACAGCTGATTTTTTTTTTCCTCTGGAGTTTTGCAACCGGGGAAAACGGATGTAAAAGTGAAAAACTCCCACTCCCGCCGTCGTGTGGCACAACAGCGAACGTGTACACGCATCCATCACTGCCGTCAATCATTACTCACCATCAGTCGCCATCGCCGCCAAGTGTTTCTTTCGACGGGAAAAAAAAAACTGATGCAAAACTGAAAAACTAAAACTCCTTCACGCTTCTGTGATAAAACACGAATCATGTGCACACATCCATTACACGTCATCAATCGCTCTTGTATTATGACGTCTGAGGGACGACCATTTTGTCCTTGGAAGTGTTTCGTCCCGAGAAAACTGTTATCGAAATGAAAAAAAATGAACATCGAATAATCGTGCGACACGACGGAAAACACAAGACCCCCACGTCCATCACTCGCCATCAATCTCCACCACCCACGTAAGAGGCCAGCGTGTCATTTGAAGCTTTTTTGGCAAGAGAAAAGTGAAAAACGCTTCCACTCTCATGTCAGGAAAGTCAGGGAACACCCTGAACTGGTGGCCAGCCAATCGCAGGGCACACATAAAGAACAATCATTTGCACCTACGGGCAATTTAGAGCTTTCAATCACCCTACCACGCGTGTTTTGAGGATATGGAAGGAAACCGATGGCACGGGTGGAAGGTGGGACATCCAAACTCCACACAGAGGAGGCCGGGATTTGAACCCACAACCTCAGAATTGTGATGCATTTGTGCTCGACCATGCTTCCATTTGTTACACATTCGATTCTTTTCATACAAATAGAAAATTGAGATTTATGGGGCATGTCCAAACCCTAAAATGTAGGTGGTCGCGCTGGTTGTCCGGCGACCAGTCCGGGGCGTACCGTGCCGCTCTCCCGGAATCAGATGAGTTTAACTCCGGTTCACCCGCCACCCAAACGAGGACAAGCGAGGAAGGAAATCTATAAGCAATTACTTGTCTAGGTTATGAATATAGATGCAATTTTTGTATTCAGGTCAGTTCGTGAATTTAAAACAAATACAAGCTCTGTTGCTGTGCAGCTTTAAAAACATCTCTCTCTCGCCCTCTCTCTCTCTCTCTCTCTCTCACACACACACACACACACACACACACACACACACACACGGACACACACACACGCACACTTGGCAGTGGTCAAATATTTATGTGCTCGAGAAGCTGCTGCAGCGTTATTGCACTTGAAGCCGCTTCAGGCACCTTCTGTCCGCTTCTTTAACAAATGTTAAAGTACAAAACGCAACAAAACCAAAGCGGCAAACACACACAGACACACTGAAGATACACAAACGCATCACACATATTCTCATCCGGGACAATCGGAATTTCACACTGCCCGTCACAGCTTTCCACACAGATTTACCCCCGTGTCGCCGTTTTATGTGAAAGGTAAAAGGCAAAGGTACCGAGGCCATTTCTCGCCTTTTCAGGTCGTGTCGGGGGCGTAACGGAGGCGGGTCAGTGGCTGTGTGAAAGGGGATTACCGTAGACCAGAAAGCTTTAGACAGACACGCACCATTTTACCTCCATTTTTTTTTTTTTTTAACCCATAAATGCCACCGACAGCTTTTTACAGTGCGTACAAAATATTTTGACTTTCACACAGCCTATAAAATCACATTTTCTGAATTTTCTTCTCATCTGTTCACTGTTCAGTGTGAAAGGCACCGACTTTAAGGCAAGGGACGGAGATAACCTGGTCATTTTCCACCTTAAGTGCGCGCACCGGCAGCCAAATTGCAGCTGCGCGAAAGGAGATTTAAGGGGTGAAAAGGTTAACAAAATCCAATTTCATACTGTCAATCAACCCCAACTGCGTGAATGGCACCGCCGCTTGGACAATTTCTGCAGGATCGGTGTGAAACAGGCTTCATAAGAACTCGTAAAAAGAAAAAAAAAATTGGAGTGTATTCGTCCTTCAGAAATTGGAGAAATTAATTGAAGAAATGGGACCGATTTTAAAGGGGGTGTCAAACGTTCCTCTATTTAATTCCAATATTTCATATTTTTTAATTTAGTTTTTCTTTCAAGCAATACATTTACATCTTCTTCATTTACTGCCAAACCTGACACATGAAAGCCGCCCTCCCCCCTCGCCGCCTTTCGTCTTATTCCCCTCCAACTTCCTCGCCTCTTCGTCCTCGTCGTCCCCGCGTCCTTTAATTAATTGCCGGCTAATTTAATTCTCGCAAAAAGTAATAAGTTGTTTAAGAGAGAATAAAGAGTGACAAGACAAAGTTCCAATCTGACCCCCGGTTTAATTAGCCGAGACTATGTCCGCGAAATGTTAGAAAGTGGGGTTGGGGGGATGTATGGGGGGGGGGGGGGCGTACAAATACCAACAACCAGGAAGTGAAGACAAGATGGAATGATGTGTAAAAGAAAGAAGCCACTCATCATCACTAAAGAAATGCATTTAATATTTGTCGCATAAAAGACTGTCTGAGGGTGGGGGTGTGTGTGTGGAGGGGGGGGGGGGGGGGGTGTCATACACATGGTAAAATTTGAACCAAGTTTAAAAAAAATACAGTCGAGTTACAACTATTAGCATATTTTCTGATATTCATTTGGACAAATACCCTTTTAACCATGTTTTTCTTTTCATGGCATTTATCCATCCATCCATTTTCTTTGCCGCTTATCCTCACGAGGGTGGCGGGGAGTGCAACATCCGACATGAATTGGACACTCTAAGTTGCCCTTAGGTGTGATTGTGAGTACGGCTGTTTGTCTGTGTGTGCCCTGCGATTGGCTGGCGACCAGTTCAGGGTGCACCCCGCTTCCTGCCCGTTGACAGCTGGGAAAGGCTCTAATACTCCCCTTGTGAGGATAAGCGGCAAAGAAAATGGACGAATGTGTTTCCTATTTTCCGCAACAACAAAAAAATGTTGAAGTTTGTTTTTCCACACAACACAAGTCTATGGTGAGATGGTTTTCAGCACCAAGGACAGCTCCCGTTGGCCTCATTGGTTAGACTCGGATTTAAAGTGACAGCGGTAAATAAATAAATAAACACGAACACTTAAACGCAACAACGCTTTACTTCACTTTTGTGGGCTCGGGTTTCCAGATTCAGCGTGAAAAATCCCCTTTCACGCTGTCGCCAAAATATTTTTTACTTGCGTCGCTGTTGGCTATGGGGAATTTGCCACCTTCACTGGTCCAGCAGTAATCGAGGTGGGACGGGGCTGTGCGAAAGGGAAATACCATCATGGCAGACTGCGGGACAGCATCTTACTGTGTGAAAATTGAAGTAAACTCACCCTTGGCTGGGTTTCGTGTGAAAGGCACATGCTGATCAAAGCCAGATTGACGTTTTCTACACAGATGCAGCAATTTTGCAGAATCTCTGTGTAGAAGCGAATCCCATAATTCAACACTCACTTCCCCCACCTCCACTGTGCTGGGTTCTGTGTGAAAAATGATAAATTTATGGTTTACTTTCGCAGCTTTCAACAGAATCTCAGTGTGAAAGGCGGAGAAAAATGAGAGTTTGTTTCCCTTGTATACAATCCTACTTTGATACAAAGGCTAGCAATTTAAATAGGCCATAATCAGCCTCAGCGATAATAGGAATAATGAGTAATTTTTTTTAAAACAATGTGGCACGAGTACAAAATACAAATGCAAAGTTCATAACTCACCATTTTGCTTGTCCTTAAAGCTCCTCCCTTTAAACCGGAGGCCACAAATTTTAATTTCCACGAAGGTGGGATGGTCGGGGGGAAGGCGGGTGCTGCTGCCTTTTTCCGCCAGGTCCCCCCCCCTCCCCCTCCAACTCACACACCCCCGCACCCCCTTTTCCCCTGGAGCCTCCGCTATTAGAGAATGATCTAATGTCACGCGTGGGGAGAGAAAGGTTACTTCCTGCATATGCTTTTCATGTTTCGCTTTGCCCTCACTGACCTTTTCCAAACTCTTTCTTCTCTTGCTTCCCCCCCCCCCTTTTAGTCGCAGACATCATTCATTTTTTTTCTTCATCGTTTTGGGCTACTAATTGACTTTCTCAAGCATCTGTTTTTTTATTTTTATTTTTCGTCAGTGCGCAGCTTGAACAAAATCATTTGCGCATTTCCATCACCGAGACAGAATTGACGCGCCCCCGTTTCCAGCATGACCTGACCGAAATATGAATTTAAAAAAAAATATATATATACAGCTGCAGTACTTTGATTTGATGTCGTACAAGAGCCTTGTGAAAGCTTTTAGGCACCGCACCCGTGACCGCACCACTGCAAAACGAAAAAAAAAAAAAATCATATTCAACCTCTCTATTTTCTGAATGAAATTTGAGTGAAAACACATCAATGTTTACAGCACAGCGCCATGACACGTTTAATCTTTGACAACCCCCGGGCTGCACCCACCGGGGGTGCACGCGCCCGCTTTTTTTCTCGAAATGACTCGAGACATTCCAGGTTTAATCTCTCGCCCCCCTGCGGGCCCCCCTCTTGGGACGGCTGTCATTTTATTTATTAAGTTAATAGAGAAGAAAAAATCAGTTTGTTGTTGTTTTTTTTCAGTTCCCATGGCAACCAGTAACTGATTGTGTGTTGTGTTGTGTGCCCGCTTCCCCCCACCCCGTCCCCCACTAGACCTGAGGCCCCTACCGGACGTGGCGATGACCGGCAACTGCACGCGCGAGTGCACCGAGTTCGGCCACTCGGACTCGTGCTGGATGCCCGGCCAGCCGTCGCCCAACCGCAAGGGAGCCAAGGGCGCCGCCCCCCCCAAGCTGTCCACCTTCGTGCCTTACCAGGAGACGGACGCCGCCCGGGACCCGCCGGCCCCGCTGCCTGTGGCCAACGGCAGCCCCAAGCCCGTCCCCGTGGAGGAGCGCGGCCCCGGCGGGGGCGGCAGGGTGGCAAACATGCGCTTCATGACCCCCTACAGCAGTGCCTACCCCTTGGGCGCCGCTGCCAAAGACTGCGGCCTGGAGGAGATCCCCCTCAGCCAGACGGTGGAGTTCCACTCGGCCACCACCCCCACGGGACACGCGTCCAAGAGGGAGATCTACCTGTGAGGGCGCCACCCCTGACGCTCCCCCCGCTTCAACCCCCAACCGTCACCCCCTCTTGACGCTGCTCGCCTGCTCTTAAACGCCTCGCAAACCCTCACTACCATCCCCTAAACGCCTCACTGCCCCTCCAGGCGCATCCTTAGTGCTCCTAAACACTTCACTGGGCCCCCTCGGACCCCAACAGCCCCCAAACAGCTCACCACATCCCCAACCACCCTACTCCCTCTAAACTCTGCACTCGGACCCCCGAACACCTCCCTTGCTCACCTAACTACAACCCCAACCGCCTCCCTGAGCTACGTTACTCCTCCAAAAAACCTCATTACTGCTTCAAACCATCTCACTGCCCACTCGAACAGATCTTCCCTTATTGCCCCCCCCACCCGCAAGCACCTCACCGACTCGCCTTTTCCCAATTTAACACTTGCTCTCAAACCCGAACACCTCCCCACCCCCCGAGCCGGTTCCAGAAACTCTTCACTGCCCTATTAAGCAACTTACTGCCCCACCCAAACACCTCAGTGCCCCTCTAACACCGCACTCGACACCTCATCGGTCCCCCCAAGCACCCCTTAACACTTCACCCCCATGCCCCCCCCACCATAACCCCTCCCCCAACTCAACAAACATCTCACCATCCCCAACAACCCCCTTAAGAACCCCCACTCCACCCCCCTGACAACCTCACCTGTGCCTGGCTGTGTTTCACCACAGACCCCCCCCCCTCCACCGTTTTCCCCTTATGCCCCGCCCTCTGCTTTAGACCCTGCCCACCTGGCTCCGTGCCAACCAATCAGCTGTAAATGAGGAAATGGAAGGAATGTAAAGAACACACTTTGCTTTTGTTTCATATTTTTTGCACCCCCCCCCCCCCCACGTAGACTTTGTTGTAAATCCTTACGCAGTATTCCATGTGAAACTCTCTAGCCAGACTTTGGACTTTTTTTCTCTGGACTCCTGTGGAAAGCTTTTGCTGTGACCGTCAAAAAAGTCAAACAACCTGGCCCATTTTTTTGGGGGGGGGATTTTTTTTTTTTTTGAACCAGGACGTTTGTCTCGTTTACATACGGCGGGAATAATTTTTTTTTCTGGTGTATATGTGTAAATATGGCGAAGCTCATGTGACGTCGCGCCTCCGGACTGACGAGTTTTGCGTGTACAGACACTGCCGGGAATTTTTTTTTTCTTCTACAACATCACAACACGTTCGTTACGGGAGTTCATCCACAAGCCCGCCGCGGATGTTATAAAACTGAAATTCTCCTCGTCATCCTCATCTTAATGAGAGCTGAAGGTTGTAATTTGGAATATTGAAGTGAAATTGAAACTTTTTCGTGATTGCCGTTAAATGTGGACGGTCAGCAAATTCGTCAACAGCAGAACGTGAAAAAAATGAAGTAGTGCATGTGTTCGAGTTATGTAAATGAAATAAATAATACTTTAAATAATTGTAAAATAGATCTTTCATCCTGGGAGCAGCCAGAATGTTAACTGGAAGTATGAAAGTGGTATTTTTTTTTATGGTAGAAAATGTTTGCCCTTGTAATGATTGCTCAGTTAATGATTCCTATTTAATTACCATTTCATTATTATTTCCATTACTATTAATTTTCTATCCATCTTTTGGGGGTGGAATGTATTTATTTTAAATCTTGAAAAATTTGCCCCTTTTGACATCTTTATTACAATTATGGCCAATAAACCATCTTTTATGGACTTTAATTATTATTTCTTTTTATTATTACAGCATCTCAGTTCCCTTTTGGGCCACGTTAAAGATTGAATTAATTTTTTCCCGTCACTACACAGTACCGCCAACTTTTGGGGGGGTTATATTATCTAATTTTTTTCTTCTCCCAAGTCATCATTTTTTTCAATCCATTATTATTTTATTATTATTATTATTATCATCATCACTTTAAGTATTATCATTATTAGTATGATAATTAGCATGATTATTATTATTGTCACTTTAAGTAGACTTTTGAGGCCTTTAATTATTGCTATTTTACTTCCGAAATTTCTCAGGGTGCTGGTGATGAAAAATGAGTCATAATTTAAAAAAACTGTCATTTTTAGTAGGTGGGAAATTTAATCATTATTTGTTTTATTACTACTCTACTCTCATTTTCGGGTCGGGGGAGTTGAATTATTATCATTTTTATTCCGGCATTGTACTTTAATCTTCATCTGTTAGTCTTAAATTTTTGTTATTTCTAGAATCCTGGCAAATTAATCAATTTTGGGGAATTATTATTATAATTATTATTTCAGGTAAATCCAAAGAAGGATATTTTCTTCATGAGGGCTTGAACATCAACTCCAAAAAAATTTACCAAACGGTGGAAAAATGGAACCAAAAAAAAAATGCGGCAATCAAACACTCTTCAGCCACTAGGTGGCGCCCCGTGGGGTAGCCTGTTGTACTCTTATCGCTTCCCATTTGAAGGCCCGGCACACGCTTCTGCCTGGGTTCCCGTCCTCTTTCCTGCTTCCTTTGGCCTTGGCCATCAAGAATCAGGTCATCCCCCCCCCCCCACTTTTTCCCACCTCCCGAGCGGCCGCCGTGTTTTGCTGCGTGAGGTAAAGACGGGAGGCCGGAGGTTACGCTTACTCCTCGCCACCAATTAACCTCAGCCGATACTCGGTGGCCTTTCGCCGCCTCTGTTGGCTTTGAGTGCGCGTCGACGGGCGCGCGTGCTTACGGAGTGCAGTTCGTTTCTTCAACTTTAAAGAGAGCGTCACAATTCTTTAAGTCTTAATTTGAGACTTTTTGACCCCCGAAAGGGAAGTAAAAGGATTTTCTTTTCCTCGCTTTTCATTTATTAGCCGGCCACACGGCAACACCCCCCAGCCATGACATCGCGAGCCCGCCTCTAACAAATTAAATACTATCGATTCCAAATTTGTGCTATTTGATTTAGCACCGTTGCATTTTATTAGCAGACCCACAAAAAAATCTCAAGAAGTCTGAAAACATACAAAAGTTTCCCATTTTGGTTTGAATTTATCATTTAAGGCATCCATCTTTTGAATAATTCTGTGCCCTGGAAAAATTCAATTTTCGTAGCATAAAACCCACAAAACAGTCTCACCAAGCCATGCCTGAAAAGACGCAGGAAGTCGGCCATTTTGGTCCAAAGTCACTCATTTATGGAGGATCCCTGGAATTTATTTGGAACTTTAGCCCCCGCTCCCATTTTGTCTTGGAAACATGACATTTTCTACGCATGTCCTTCATGGGAAGACCCACAAAAAGTCATGAATTCCCGGCCTACAGAGCCCACCTGGTTATAAGCCTCACTCAGCTTGTAAAGGAAATACCATTTGGTACGTACGTAGGCCGCAGCTGTGTAAAAGCCGCAAGTGCCCTCATTGAAACACACGATATTTACAAAGAAAGATGGTACACAGAGAGTTTAATGCTTACACCGCCATGCTAATGCTAATGCTCATTCCGCCGCGCTAACGCTAGCGCTGCACTAAGAGGGCCGGTTAAAAAAAAGATTATACCGGTAAAAATCACTGAGACACGGCAGTAACACGCTAGCGCAATGCTAACAGGGGCCGGACAGGTAAAAGTCACTTCCTCGGCACCGATATTCCACCGGTCTCACTCTTAACTTTACCGCTCGAGTGCCCGCTTACGGCCGTTAGAAAAAATGCACAAATGAGCCGCATCATCCCATATCTCAGTGGTTAGAGCATTGGTTGGGTCATGAGTTCGTATCCCACTGGGGGCCTCTGCCCCCTGAGAGGGGTTGCGTCAGGAAGGGCATCCGGAGTAAAAACTGTGCCAAATAATTACGAGGGTTCACCTGATATGTCTTGCTGTGGCGACCCCAAGCCGATAGAAAAACACCAACTGCATAAACCGCGTGTGAAAAAAAGTCATGGTTTATAGGCCGGAAATGACGGTATGTTCATTCCAAGGATTCTTGCATCCTTGGATGACTTTCATTCCCCCCACCGTCCGCGAGTTGGATTTAGCAACCGGAAATTTGGTCGGTAGGTCAATCACGAGCAGAAAGGTCTGAAGAAGCCATGCCTGAAAAGCCCAAAGAAATTCTGCCATTTTAGTTCAAAGTGGCCAATTTAGGCTCATTTCAAGGGATCCTCGCTCCCTGGAATTCTGGGGAGAATTCAGCCTTTGCGCCATATATATAAATATATATATATAATATATATATATATATATATATATATATATATTTTTTTTTTTTTTTTTTGTGGGGGGTATTTTGTAATTTGTCGATCACAAGTAGACACACGAAAACAAAAAAAAATCAAAAAAAGCCATAGCCGTTTTCGTTTGAAGTGAACATTTTGGGCATATTTTTGTTTTTAAAGACAAGCTGCTACTATAAAGGAATAAAAAACCCTTTGTTTTTGTTTAATTAGCCGCCAGTTGTGTGCGTTTCAAATCTTCCTTTGTTTTCAACGACGTCGTAACGTTTCTGCCCCCTCCTCCAGGATAAAGCGGTCCGTTAGCCTGATAGCATAGCTAGCAATGGGTTTTTTTTGTCTTCCAAAAACGTTCAAATTTGACAATGGTATTATGCTAACGAGTCGTCAACGTCAACATTGGAAGCCACTGGGAGCTGGAATCCAGTTTGACACAAATATTAAACGTTACTCTGGAAAATGATTTGCTATATTTGGTCACAGCAAAACTATCGTGTCACGTTCAAAGTACAAAAAGTCAATTCCTTCAGCTCTCATCCAGGTGGTCCAATTGGAAGTCAAGACGTCGTCCGAGCTCCTCCGTCCCGCACACACGCTACATGCTAACGCTAACACTGAGCGCGTCTTACATTAACGCCGTAGGGTGCCTTGTGTAGCATATACGTATCGTACGAGTGGCCAGTCCAAATCTTTCTTTTTTTTCCTCGGAAAATGGGAAGTCGAGTTTGATGAGAAAAAGCAGGTTGTTAAAATTATTATTTAGAAAAAAAAGAAAATATCTTTGAAGTACATTAAAGTATTTTGTATTGGGTAAAAAGAGCATCATGTGATTCGACATCCACATTTTCAACATTTTGATGAGATTGAGCGACAAAATGTTGGATTTTATATTTTCCTCCATTGCACTTGTCTTTGTTTTTCAATTATGTATTATAACGCTGAGCATGGAACGAGCTTACATTTATAAATATGAAAACATTTTTCTCAGTTGGTCGGTCAATCACCGCTGAACTGCGTCAATATGTACTGTTTTTTTTCCTTTTTTCATATTTAAGACAATTTTTGTATATTTTTATACTCCTAACTCCGCCGCAGCTTGATCCGCACAACATGATGACAACTAGCCATAAACAAGAAGTCAGATCTTTTCAAATTTGTTCAATGACAAAATTCGCAAGTTAATGACATCCAAATTATTCAAAATGAGAAACTTTTTTTTTCCCCCAAATTTGGCCCAAATTGATTATCCCAATCTTTTGGGGAAATTTGTGGCAATTTCTGTGATGATTTTTAGCAGCAAATTGGAATTTGAATTAGTTTTTTTTTTCTGTACACATTAAATGAAAAACAGTCAACATGATTTAAGCTGCTAAAAGAAAAATCTTTCTGTAAAGTAGCGAAAAAAATAAACAAATTGGGTCAATTGTTCAAGAAATGAGAATATTTATTATTTTGTTACACTCTTTCAAGGTTTAATTTGAAAAAAAGTCTTTTCATGAAAAATAGTAGAATATTTTCCAAATGCAAAAAAAAAAAAAAATTCTGATTTGGTAAAGAAACTATTTTTTTGGTCATTGTAAGTGATTTGTAAATTTGTTACGATTCCTTAGTTAACATCAATAATTATAAATATAAATAGTTAATTTTAATCAAATCACCATTACCGTAATGGATTAAACATAAATAAACAAATTAAGTCAAAAGTACAGAACCAGAAGTGTTAAAAATAAATTTATTATCATCTCTCCGGCCAAAAGTTAAATAACAAAATTTGGTAAAATTGTTTCATAACTTGTAAATGCGTCAGTTTGTTACGATGTTTAAGTCAAAATCACAAAAATTAAATATAATTGTTGTGAAATCACAAGAACAGGAACAAATTAAGTCAAATATTACAAGAAGCATAAATAAAAAATCAATTTGTTGCAATGTCTCCAGTTACTCATAATATTTATATTATTTTGAAAACAATTAATGTCATTATTTAAAAAATTCATCATTTTGTCAATTAAAAAAAATGACGCCATTTTTCAAATATCACAAACTGGCTAACCTGAGTAAAAAAATATTATTATTATTAATTGTATTATTATTATTAATTGTGACATAACTCGCAAAAGCGATTTGTTCAAACCACGAGCAAAAAACGTCGACCAGATTCAAATGAAATGGATGTTTTCGGCATGTCCTGAAAAAAAGGAAACAAATTCAATTAAATGTATGAGAAAAGCATTCCTCATTTACTATTTTAAAGAAAAAAATCTCTCATTTTATAATAAAAAAGGCAATATTTTTCAAATGCCATTAACTAGCCGATTTGAATAATAAAAAAAAATTTAAAATCTTATGTAAGTGGCAGATGTTCCATGTGAACGGATTAGCATGAGGAGTTTGTAAACTAAACCTTTTTTTTTTTTTGTAAATGGTGACGCCCACGACCAAGCTAAAAACAAAAAAAAAAAAAAAAAAATGTTTGTGCAGTGACTCTGAGCTTCCCAACGTCTGTGGGATATTTTTATTTTATTTTATTTTTTACAAATTACCAAGAAGAAGCGTGTCCATGTTTGTAGACTTGCTGTGGGTCAGTTATATTTCTATAGAAAAAAAAAATGCTAGTGATGCCTTGTTTTTTGTACAGTTTTATGTACATGCAATTGTAGTTTGTCTTTTTTTTTTTCTTCCAATGAGATGACAAATACAAATATATATCTATATCTATCTCTATACTCAAAGCGTGTGAAGGAAATGTGGCGCGTAGGCTCGTCCGATGTTCGTAGGCTCGCGTAGGTTTGTCACGCCGCTTTTTCGGGGGGATTATTTTTCCCGTTTTTCATTTTTTTTAAATAGTGGAGGAACGTCGTCGGGTGACGTGTTCGTTTGTCCGTTTGTTCGAAAGCTTTTTTTTTTTTTAATTTCTTCCCCATCCGCATGTTTGACTTTGAAATCAATGTCAGTGGTCTTTTTGTTTATTTTGCTGAGCAACTCAAAGAAACGATGACTTGTAATGACTTCTTCTTCTTCTTCATAGCTTTACAATAAAATCCATTCAGTCCAACTGCGGCGCCACCTTGTGTCTTATTTGGGAACGTGTCGCACTTCACCACAATTTGGCTACGTTCATCAACTAATCTCCGAATCGCCGTAACTCAATGGTTTTGTCCACATTTTCACCACTTCCTGGGTATCCTAATACTTTTTCCCACGTCTTCTTTACTTTTCACTTCCCGTGTAATTTCCTTAACCTTTTTTTTTCACTTGTATTACCAAATATATTTGTCTATATACCGTAATTTCTGGCCTACAAGCCAAGCTAACGTTAGCGCACCTGGGTTATAAGCCTCGGGCGCTAGCGTTAGTGCACCTTGTTATAAGCCTCGGTAGAGAGAAAGAGTTTTAACGGTAGCGCTACGCTAACGCTAGTGTGGCGCTAACACTGGCGCCACACTAGCTACTATTGAACTGTGCTAGCGTTAAACTCTTTCTGTGTACCGAGGCTTATAACCAGGTGCTCTCTGTAGGCTGGGAATTGATTTCATGTGTCCCAATCACTTATCTAAAAACAAAGACTGGATGGCTCATTGGCTGCCAAAACAGGAAGTCGTCGTCCGGCATCTTGATACTCCCAAAACAACCATGCCGACCTCTGCAGCGATTGCAATTAACAGCGTTAATCGCCAGTTTCATGGCTGTGAGAAAACATTCTACAGGTAAATTAGAAAGATTTACTTAAACATTTTTAAAGTGTGTTTGTAAAGGTTTTTTATTTTTATTTTCTGATGATCACTATTCACTTGAACAAAGTTTTGTTTACGGTTGTTGTTGTTCACTGTTCACTCTCTGCTTAACCTTCATAGGCCGACGTTTTTATTTGCAAAAAAGCGATGTAACTATTTTCCCAAACTTCATCGGTGGCGAAGCAAGAAAACACATTTTCTGTGAAATTATTGATGGATTTCATAATACAGAATTCTGCAAAGTGAATTTGGTTTTCAAATGCGAGGAAACAAGCTTCGGTTTTTCTGTCTGAAATAGGACGTCGCAGAGACAACAAATGAACAGTGCGTTGAGCGTGCATTTTCCCATCGCGAGTCCTTATTTCCCAAAATATATCCAACTGATTGACTTGAAATTTATTGTTTTTATGACAAAAAAAATGCTTATTTTTTTCCCATGTTATGATGATAGCGCTTCACAGCGTATTTTGGGTCATGGAAATCGGGCCCTAGGTAACATGTAAGGTTTCTTGCTAGTCACAATGTTGTATGTCTTGTCCTTTGACCTAATTAGTCTTTTTTGGCTAACCAAGATTCCAAATCCTTCATGTTACCAGAACTGAAAAAAAATGTCAAGATCACATGACCAGTTTTAATTCTACATGCCAAATTTAGAGAAAAACCCTGCCATAATCCATCCTGTAAACGTTTTGGGAGTACCAATACGGTGGCCAGTGGCTTCAACCAATCGACATACCACGACATGTCTATGCGCTATCCAGTCTTTGTTTTCGAGATCAGTGATTAGCCTCAGTACACAGAAAGTTTACCACTAGCGCCGTGCTAATGCTAGTGTCGCACTAACGCTAGCGCCGCGCTAGCGCTTTCTGTGTACTGAGGCTTATAACCAGGTGCGCTCTGTCTCGCGGGAATTACGGTACTTGATTTCATGTTTTGATTTCAATTCCTTCAGCAGCATTTGACTTGACCTTAAATTTCTGGTGTGTCGCAATATTTTTTTCTCCACTTCCCGTTTGTCCCAGTACGTTTTTTTCCTCCCTTCACTTTTCACTTTCCACGTGACCCAGTGCCTTTTTTATTTTGGCCTTTTCATGAATGTCACGGTACTTTAAACCGCATTTTCTTCCCTTCATGTGTTACTTCTTGCAACATTTCCGTCTCAACTTTTCACTTTCGGGGTGTCCCAATATTTTATGCTATTCATTCATTCATTTCCGGCCTACAAGCCGCGACTTTTTTCACACGCTTTCAACCCTGCGGTTTATGTGGTGATGCGGCGCTAGCGTTAGCGCACCTAATTATAGACCTCGGTACACCTAAAGAGTTTAACGCTCGCACCGTACTAACACTAGCTCGGGTGGCGCTAGCGTTAAACTCTGGACTTGACTTGACCTTAAACTTCTGGTATGTTGCAATATTTTTTTCCCACTTCCTGTTTATGCCACGGTTTTTTTCCTCCCTTTACTTTTCACTTCCCCCGTGACACAATGCCTTTTTTTTTTTTTTTTTTGCCTTTTCATGGATGCCGTAGTACTTTTAACCGTATTTTCTTCCCTTCTTGTGTACTACTTGCAACATTTCTGTCTCAATTTTTCACATTCGGAGTATCCCAATATTTTATGCTATTCATTCATTCATTTCCGGCCAACAAGCCGCAACTTTTTTCACATGCTTTCAACCCTGCGTTTTATGTGGTGATGCGGCGCTAGCGTTAGCGCGGCGCTAGCGTTAGTGCACCTAGTTATAAACCTCGGTACACCAAAAGAGTTTAACGCTCGCACCGTAGTAACAGTCGCTCGCGTGGCGCTACCGTTAAACTCTTGACTTGACTTGACTTGAACTTTAACTTCTGGTATGTTGCAATGTTTTTTTTTCCACTTCCTGTTTATGCCAGTATGTTTTTTTCCTTCCTTCACTTTTTACTTCCCCCGTGACACAATGCCTTTTTTTTTTTTTTTGCCTTTTCATGGATGCCGCAGTACTTTTAACCGTATTTTCTTCCCTTCTTGTGTACTACTTGCAACATTTCTGTCTCAACTTTTGACTTTTTCTTTTTTCTTTTCCTCACTTTTGGACTTCCTGGGCGTCCCGAATCTTACGGATGTTGTCTGGTCGCGGAGCCGCCGGCCGAGGAGGTCGGAGCGGTCTGAGGGACGGGAGGCCGTCAAGGAGAAAAGGATGAATGGTGGGGATGAAAAGATGAGTGAATGATAGAAGAGAGGATGGGAAACGACAACGAGAGGTCCCTCGGGGCCTGCGGAGGAGTGGTTGCAATCAATCACCCAGCAGGACAGGTGACATCATCCTTCTTCACCTTCGTCCTCAGTCTTCATCCATCCATCCGTCACTCCGGCTTGATAGCATTTCACCTTCTACGCATCCATCTTTTTAACCTTCATCTGTCCATCATTCATCTTTCATCCATCTATTTTCTCAACCTTCCATCACTCCACGTCTATTTTGTCATCTTTCCATCTTTTAATCTGACCATTGTTTCATCTTGTCATTCTCCACGTCTTCATCTGTCCATCTTTCCATCATGCCCATTTTTTTTTTTTTTACCCATCCATATTTTCTTGTCCATCTTTCCACAATTTTCCCCAATCTATCTTCTTGGATCTTCTCTTTAATTTTTCATCTTCTCTTCGGTCTTTTCACGATTCATCTGCTCATTTTTCTATTGGTCATCTTTTAATCGTCCATGTTTTCATCTATCATTCATTACATTTTGCATCTTTTCATTCTTGCATCTTTGTTTTTTCCCATTTTTCACATCTGTTTTATTTATTTATTTTTTTTAATCTAGGCAGCATGGTGGTGAAGCTGTTGAGTGTTGGCCTCACAGTTCTGAGGACCAGAGTTCAAATCCCGGACTCAACTGTGTGGAAATTGTATGTTCTCCCCGTTCCTGTGTGGGTTTTCTCCTGGTACTCCGGTTTCCTCCCACACCCCAAAAACATGCCTCCTGCCCGATTGGCTCCGGCACTACCACGACCCTCGTGAGGATAACCGGCTCAGAAAACGGATGGATAGATGTTTTTTACCCATTCTTTTTCTTAGTTGCATTCTACCTTTTCACCAGGATCTTCATCTGCTACATCTTTTCCCATCATCTATATTCTAATCTTTTCGCCTCCATCTTTAAATTCATATATTTTTCCAGATCCATCTTAGTTTTTTTGTCTCATTTTTTTGCAATTCTTTCCCCTTTTTCATCTATCTGCCCGTCTTTGTCCCGTCTTCATCTGTCCGTCATGTCATCTTGTTTTCACGCATCCATCTTTTTTACCTTTCAACATGCCTCCTGTCCAATTGGTCCCAGCACTACCGCGACCCTCATGAGGATAAGCAGCTCAGAAAATGGATGGATGGATGTTTTTTACCCATTCTTTTTTAGTCACATTCTACCTTTTCACCAAGATCTTCATCTGCTACATTTCCCCCATCGTCTGTATTTTAATCTGTTCGCCTCCTCCATCTTTAAATTCATACATTTTTCCACATCCATCTTAGTTCATTTTTCTCTTTTTTGCAATTCTATCATCTAACCGACCATCTTTGTCACCTCTTCATCTGTCCGTCATTTCATCTTGTTTTCACGCATCCATCTTTCCTGCCTTTTATTGACTCTTTGTCAAACTTTCACCTTTCCATCTTTTGCATCTTTCCATCTTTTAATCTGTTCATCAATTTTCCGGCCACTTTACCCGACGAAAATAATTCTTTATTTCTCAACTTTTATCTTCTTCTGGTGGACTTTTTCTACTTCCAAGAGGATTTCACACACGCACACACGGGGTCCGTTCTTTCTTTGATAGAGTGAAAAATAAAATGTACTTGAAGCACATCATCACATCGTCTCAGCCTAAATCGATACAATTATTGATCGTCTTTACACACACACACCCGCTCACGTCACCGATAGACGCACACTACACTATTGGATTGTTGACAACAATGACACTTGACGACATAAAGCGGTCGTCGAGGCGGCAGGTCGCACGTCACCGTCGCTGGCGCTCCTGCGGCGGCGTCCTCAAATGCTAATTAGCGTGTTGCTAATTAGCGCCTAGCGTTAAAAATAGTTATATGTGGATCAGCGTGACCGCCGTTGTCCTCTTTCCAGTCGCGGTGACACCAAACCCAGCCAAAAACTCTGCTCACGTTCAATCAGTCTGCCAACCGAGCAGAGCGGATCGGGAAAACTGTCTGGTGAAGCAGCCTGTGGCTCACAATTTTTGAATCTCGTGTGAATGATTGCATGTTTGCTATCTATCTATCTATCTATCTATCTATCTATCTATCTATCTATCTATCTATCTATCTATCTATCTATCTATCTATCTATCTATCTATCTATCTATCTATCTATCTATCTATCTAGCTAGCTAGCTATAAAAAGACAGACTACAATTGCATGTAGATAAAACTGTACAGAAAAACAAGGCATCACTAGCATTTTTCTATCTATCTATCTATCTATCTATCTATCTATCTATCTATCTATCTATCTATCTATCTATCTATCTATCTATCTATCTATCTATCTATCTATCTATCTATCTATCTATCTATCTATCTATCTATCTATCTATCTATCTATCTATCTATCTATCTAAAAACAAACTACAATTGCATGTAGATAAACCTGTACAAAAAACAAGTTATCACTAGCATTATTTTTTCCATCTATCTATCTATCTATCTATCTATCTATCTATCTATCTATCTATCTATCTATCTATCTATCTATCTATCTATCTATCTATCTATCTATCTATCTATCTATCTATCTATCTATCTATCTATCTATCTATCTATAAAAAGACAGACTACAATTGCATGTAGATAAAACTGTACAGAAAAACAAGGCATCACTCGCATTTTTCTATCTATCTATCTATCTATCTATCTATCTATCTATCTATCTATCTATCTATCTATCTATCTATCTATCTATCTATCTATCTATCTATCTATCTATCTATCTATCTATCTATCTATCTATCTATCTATCTATTTAGCTAGCTAGCTAAAAAAAGACAGACTACAATTGCATGTAGATAAAACTGTACAGAAAAACAAGGCATCACTAGCATTATTCGATCTATCTATAAACCCGTCTGTCTGTCCATCTAGATCGATAGATAGATCTAGATTGATAGAATGGGCCTCCTGCCATTTGACAGCCATGATAGGCTCCAGCACTCCTGTGACCCTCGTGAGGATAAGTGGCTTAGAACATGGATGGATAGATGATTACTCACGTGTGGAATGCCCCAAAAGGTGTTTTTAGAGCATGTCTGAAGTCTTAAAAGCATTCCCATCTTTATTGGAACGTGTTGCACATTTCTTCTCCTTTTCCTTTCGGCTTGTCCCGTTAGGGGTCACCACAGCATGTCACCTTTTTCCATCTATTGAACATGTTGCATACATAAAATTTAAAACTGAGAACAGATTTGCCAAAAAAAAGTGCAAAATGTAGAACATTAAATGTTTGTTGTGTATCTAATTGAATATACTGCAGATTTGAAAAGATGTATACGCCACATTTCATACATTCTAGATAACTCAATATGTTGCTGTACATGATTAAAATTATCTGAATGCAAAGAAATCAAATGTTTAAAACAGTGAATTTTTTCAAAAATCCATTAAAATAACTACATCAAGAATTTAATGGCTACATTACAAATGATAAATACCATAGTAAAATTAATTACACTAATTATTACATTTGAAATTTTTTTTTTTTTTTTGTAAATGTCATAGTTAGCATACATAAATGTAAATAGCGGGTTCTGGTCACAGTTTTGAGTTCTACAATTTTCTCAAAGGAACAAGCGAGGCGTTGCAATAAAAAGCCAGGCAATATATTTTATAATATATAAAGTCAACTTTAATATCCATGTGCCTCACCTGGAGGAAATATGAAATGTAATCATCGGAATTGTCCACACAAAGTTGACTGAGGAGAATTTGTGCAATGACTTTGAAACGCAAAACAAAAAATTTGTTGGCTCAGAGTTGTCCGCCGCCGCGCCGGCGTCCCAACACGAAGTGTTGACGTCATCGTCGCTGTGATCTTTTATTCACTGAAGAGATTAAATATTTTGTTAGCATCTTCATGCTAATGAATTTCCCCCTTCTTTATTTTTTTTCTTGAGCATATTGGTTGCATTGCTCTGCAAACAGGAAGTGAAGATCCCGCTGAGAACAGCTTGTCAACACATTAGGAAGCACTCCAAGGCCATTGTGGGCCTCATTAATATGATAATCAGATATAAGTTATATCTCATGAATATTTATGTTTTCAACGAAAGCCTTTTCGCCAAACTAGGGCTCCATAGCATAGCAGCATTAGCGTAGAAGCCTCATGTCCACGTTACGCTTGTCGCCACGACAATCCCGGCGGCCGGGGTCAACCTTTGCGCAATAAAGGTAAAAACATTTTTCAATCATTGTAAAAAAAATCTGTGATATTAATATTGGTAAAAAATAAAGTATTCTGATAATGTGTGTCTATATCGTGACTGAATTGTCATGTTCTTTTTGTTAAAAATTTTTCTGAAGAGAAAAAAAAATCATATTGAAATACAATATTTATAGGAACTTGAAAATGTAAAATGAATGTTAGCCCATACATTTTTTAAATTAATATGTTTAAAGGCATAAATGTTTGGGGAAATAGAGAAAGAAATTAACATAAAATAAAAATGAAGTAAAGTATATTTCAATTTACATTACATGCATTTAGTTTATTAAATGAAATTTAAAATTGAATCTTTGCAATTTAATGAAGAATTTTTTTAATGAAAATTAAAAATAAAGTAATATATCCAAGTGTCAAAATATATAACATAAAATTTGCTTTAATTTCTTATCACTGTCTTGTTTTTTTTTTTTTTTTTAACGATACGATGTAACACATTTTAACTCTTCACCTCTTTCAACTTCATGCAGCTTTTACATATTTGATATTTTTAACGTATGAGTTTTGTATCATGTATGTGAACATTTTTAACGTTTTTTTCTGAATTAGCTAAAACATGACTTCAGTTTGACTTTTCTAGTTTTACAGTTTTCATCAAAACATTTTGTGTTGTTGTCCACTTTATCGTCTTCGATCGTTCAATGTATTTTTATGATTTATGCTTTTATTTCATCCTAACATAAGCACCACGTCGCCGCCGGTTTGCAAACTGCCCACTTGTCACGTGCGCGAGTGCACGCGCGAGATCACGAGTGAGAGTTTCTGAGTTTCGTCGACCAAAGTCCTCCTGGCATTGCTGCAGGCAGTCCAGCTTGCTCAACTACACACATACACACGCACGCATACGCACGCGCGCGCACACACACACACACACACACACACACACACGCACAGTCAGTGAGGAACAAAGCGATTGATTATTCAACGGGGGAAAAAAACTTGTCAAGGTTATTTCCCATAAGTCTTTGTTTTCTTTGCTGTGTTCGGGTATATTTTTTTATTTTTAATATTATGATGTGTATTCCACCGTGAGAAAGTTTTACCCTTACACATTATGCCATAGACAGTTTCAAGATGGAATTAATCAAAATAACTTTTTGGAAATGGTGGACAAAATATAATGTAATTAGAATGCAGACTGATTTTTTTATCTGTTATATTTAATGACAATTTGTTTACATTGTGAAAACAATGAAAATACATTGAACTCATCTTTTAGGGATGCAGAGAATTTCTTACTGGATTTAAAAAAAAATAATTGCTGTTATAAGTGCGGAAAGTGTGAAGACAGCCTCGCGAACGTAACAATGTCACGGCAGATGAAACGTGTGAAGATGTTCAGTCGCAAGCGTGTGCTTGTGTCTCTCTGTTGTCTTTTTGTTCGGATGCAGTCAATCATCGCATGATTGACAGCTGCTGCACATCTAAAATAAATCACAATGATGACCACCAAAAAGCCATCAACCCCCCCCCCCTTTTAAAGCTTTACACGAGCCCTAAACCATACTCAAACCCTTACCCCAACCATAAGTCCGCTTACCTCTACCTGCTCGCAAACCTATCCTAACCCTAATTTCACTTACCTGAAGACCTGTAACCCTTATCTATCTATCTATCTATCTATCTATCTATCTATCTATCTATCTATCTATCTATCTATCTATCTATCTATCTATCTATCTATCTATCTATCTATCTATCTATCTATCTATCTATCTATCTATCTATCTATCTATCTATCTATCTATCCAACCATCCATCTATCCAAGCAAATTTTTGACATTTTTGGAACAAAAAAAAAAGTTAGTCCATCCATCCATTTTCTTCGCCGCTTACCCTCACGACGGTCCCCGGGAGAGCTGGAGCCTTTCCCAGCTGTCAACGGGCAGGAGGCGGGGTACACTCTGAAGTGGTTGCCAGCCAATCGCAGGGCACATGGAGACAAACAGCCGCACTCACAATCACACCTAGGGTCAATTTAAGAGTGTCTACCATCGGTCCGCTTACCTCTACCTGCTCGCTAACCTATCCTATCCCTAATTCCACTTACCTGTTCCGCATCCCTGTCTCTGTCCCTATACCTTCCCGAACCTACAATCCACTTACCTGAAGACCTGTTACCCTTTTCTTAGTTCTTGCCCAATCCATTCCCTGATCCATGTCTTATTTTTTTCTATTACCTTCCCCCAAACCCTGATCCTAACCACAAGTCCACTTACCTTTTCCCCCAAACACCTTTTCCCGCCTAAATCTACATTTCCGGGACGGACATTTTTTCCGCCGTTTCAACATGGGACATCGAAGAAAGAAGACGTTTTTTTGGTGAGTAAGTCCGCTTGAGAAAGACTCCAAGAGAGTCGAAACGTCGCGCTATGTAAGCTTATGCACTCTTTTTTTTTATAATTGGCTATTTTTGAAATCCGGTGGTTGGTTGGAATTTAATTCATAACTAAATTGGAAGGAGGAAGGCACGCATAATTAGGCCTATTGAATACATCTAAATTCTAAATTAAATAAATAAATAAATAAATCGGCTTCCCGGGGGAATGTTCTATTTTTTGAAGGGAGGGTTTATTTATTCGGAGTTTTACGAGTTCAAAGCGGGCCCGTGCACAATAAACCTGATTTACCCTTAAATTTAATCCCAATCCAAACCCTAACGTGATCCCAACCCTGACCCTGGCACAGGGGTACTCAAATACTACAAAAAAAGCCCCAAAAGATTTATTTGTAACAAAAAAAAAAAAAAAAAAAAAAGATGGTCCTTCTGGCCCTGTGCAATAATTCTATAATCTTCAAAACAAATAATCCTTTCTATTCAGACAAAAATAAAAACAAATAAAATCAAATGTCATTTCCCTACTTCCCCAACTCTTACACCCACAAATAAAAAAATTTAAAAAAACGTGATTTGACTGAGAACGGAAAAGAAACGAGTGGTCATAGAGTCTAAAAGTCACAAGTCGTGAAAAAAAAAAGTTAATTAAAAGCAAAGCTGTGATCTTAAAGGTGAACCTTAAAGGAGGCTGAGGGAGGGGGTGCGGTAAGGGCGGGTGCTGAAGATAATGAAAATAGTCCCTGAACTTGATTTCCTTAATCACTGCATGTCCCTCTTTCTGTTAATTGAAGATAATTATAGGATTTTAATTTCCTTATGTAGGTTAAAGAGGAGATGAAGACGACGAGGCGCACAAACTTTATTAGCCCGCCTGCTCGCGCGCACTCACGCGCCCGCTGAAAGCTTCCGCTAGGCTCGCTAATCATGTCTCGTTAGCGCAACGAGCACATTGACGAAACAACAGCTTCAGTTAGCGCAGGCCAGCCGAGCGTCGCGTTATTAGCGCCTCGTTTATGCAACGAAACAAACACACACACACACCAGCACGGAAAAGTTGGCCAATAATTTATGAACGCCAAGCTGAAAAATCCATTTTTTTTCTCCCCCTCCCAGTTGTATAACCTGAGGCCTGATGCGGGGCCAGAATAAATAAGTGCATGAATAAAATAAGACGCCTTACGTAAGAGCTTTTATTTGATACGACCGCTTTCAGAAGGAAGAACACGCACGAGTAACACGCTCGCGTTTTCCCGACAAAAATAGAATTCAGCCCGCTAACTAACAGCTGCATTTATTTTACGTGAGCGTTTCACAAATCTCGAACGTGCCTTTTATGCGTGACCCAACGCTCACCCAAACCCTGCTTAAACTTTTCACTAGGCCAACCTTAACTTAAACCAGGGGTCACCAACGCGGTGCCTGGGGGCGAATGGTAGCCCGCGAGGATCATAAAAGGCGCCCGCGAGGTATGTTCTAAAAATAGACAAATTGTTACTATTATTTGTGCTTGAAATTCTGAATCTGACTTGCTTACGTAAATTAAAATTGTAAAATACCTCTAATAAATTAAAACAAAATATTTTATATACGTGTAATGAACTGAGTCTGAAATTTGCCGCAAATAGGTCACGTAGCCCTTCATACGATCGGTGTTCACGAAGTCGCCCTCAGTTTCAAAAAGGTTGCTGAGCCCTGATTTATTCCAACCCAAACTTAACTTGAATCTAAGTAACACTAACCACAGACAAGCTGGGTGAGACCCTCTGGCATGCCAACACCTGAAAAATACAAACCCAATTCGAGTGAAGTTGGGATGTTGCGTTGAACAGGAATAAAAACAGAATACAATGATTTGCAAATCATATTTGAGGCACTAACTAACCACTGGAAAGGATTGGAATGAAGATTAGCCGAAGTAAAACAGAATATATGTGCATGAATGTGAGTGGTGGAGGAGGAAGAGTGAAGCTCCAGGGAGAAGAGATAACGAGGGTGGACCACTTCAAATACTTTGGGTCAACAATACAGAGCAATGGAGAGTGTGGTAAGGAAGTGAAGAAACGGGTCCAAGCGGGGTGGAACAGTCGGCGGAAGGTGTCTGGTGTTCTACGCGACAGAAGAGTCTCCGCTGGGATGAGGGAAAAGTCTATAAAACAGTGGTCAGGCCGGCCACGATGTACGGATCAGAGACGGTGGCACTGAAGAAACAACAGGAAGCAGAACTGGAGGTGGCAGAAATGAAGATGCTGAGGTTCTCGCTCGGAGTGAACAGGTTGGATAAGATTAGAAATGAACTCATTAGAGGGACAGCTAAAGTTGGATGTTTTGGAGACAAGCTTCGAGAGAGCAGACTTCGATGGTTTGGACATGTTCAGAGGCGAGAGAGTGAGTATATCGGTAGCAGGTTGCTGAGGATGGAGCTGCCAGGCAAAAGAGAGAGAGGAAGACCAAAGAAAAGGTTGATGGATGTTGTGAGGGATGACATGAGGACAGTGCGTGTTCGATAGGAAGAAGCACGAGATAGGCTTGGATGGAAAAAGATGACACACTGTGGCGACCCCTAACGGGACAAGCCGAAAGGAAAAGAAGAAGAAGTACACTACAAAGATGTTCAAATTCCTCAACGTACAATTGCATGGAATTTGGGCATTTCGTCACCTACGGTCCGTAAAGTCATCAAAAAAATATGGTTATAAGCAGCAAGGCCAAAAACCAAAAGTGAATGCCCGTGACCTTTGATCCCTCAGGCCCCACTGCGTCAAAAACTGGACATCAACGTGTCAAGTGTAGTGACACATGGGCTCAGGAACACTTCAGAAGAGAGATTTCAGTGATTACAGTTTAACGATACATTCATAAGTGCATTTGAAATCATTACTAAACAAAACAACAGCACCCAGAAACGTTCTCCTATGATTCTGTCCCAGTTCCTCTTTGGTTTCACGCCAACCCTTCTTTGATTCATCCGCCATTTGGTTCTGTTGGGGTTCTTCTCCGGCTCTGCTCCGATTATTCTGATTTTTCCTGCTTTTGTTTTGGCTTCTTTTTGGTTCTGTTATTTTGAAACTGCTGTTGTTCTGATGTACTTCTGACTTGGTTACTCTCTGATTCCATTTTTGTCCTGCTCTGGTATTACTTCGGTTCTCGTCTGGTCCTATCTCGTCTTTTTCAAGTGGTTTCTTGAGTGTCTGCTTCAATAAACACAGGATGAAGAATTAATGATTCTGTTCGTGTTCCAGTATGACTTTTCCATGCTTACATTATGGCAATGTTTTACTCTGCACTTCTTTTGTTCTGGTTCTTGTTTGGCTCCCTTTTGGGTCAATACTGGTTCTACAGTGGTTATTGCTGCGGTTTTTTATCGGGTTTTGCTCAGTATACCTCTGTTTTAATTTGGATTTGTCCTGATTCGGCTCTAGTTTTGTCCTGATTTCCTTGTTCTCTTACGATGTCTCGTCTTGATTTGCAACGAGGACCCACTCTTGTTTTGAACTGGTTCTGCGCCAAACGTGCGTCTGCCTTCAAAAACTGACACTGTTTCTATTTCAGCATTTGGCGACTTTTGTGTTTGCCTCAATCCACTTTTGTCTGTTTGTGTTTTGGAGTGTTTGCTGCCATAGCAACATGCATGGTTTCCCCTTGCCGCCGTCTCGGCCTGATGGCGTCCCCCTCAGCCTTCCGCGGCCTTTGAAAGTCCTCAAGCTCTTAATGCGTCTCCGAGCGTTTTCAAGCCACCAAGCCTCTTTCTCTTCCCATCCTTTCTTCTTGTACTTCTTTGGCGCTTTTATCCGAGATGTCAGCCCGCGGAGAAGCGAAGCGTCTCGGAGGCTCAGAAGAAGACGCCGCCCGTCTGCCCCCGCCGCCGCCGCCGCCTCCCACCATCTGGGCCTGTGTTCTCTCCCCCATTTTTTTTTTGTTCTTTTCCTTTCCTGATGTGGGGGATCTTTAATTGAGTGGGCCCGATGAAGGGTGTGGCGGCAGCGGTGTGGGGCGAGGAGGGGGCGGCGTGCGGGAGAAAGTGATGTTCCTCGATGTGCACGACAGCAGTGGGAGGGCTGTGATGAAAAAGTAATGATGCTAGTTACATTCTATTAGAGGAAATGTGAAGTCCCCCCAGTATGCTCCCCACCCCCATATCACCATCAGCCAGAGGAATTCTGGGACATCACATCACATCTCGCACACACAAACACACATTTTCACACGGGCTTCTTCCATGTGTAATTTTTTTTCCCCCGCTTTCATGTATTTTTAATGTCATTTCACACAATTGTGAGTTTTATTTTGTGTTTATGTGCACTTTCAGTGCGCAGGCATAATCAGAACCTCGTAACAAAATTATATTAATGAACTTGCAACCGTGAATATTCAACACTTCATCTTTAATATTTATCATTTGCTGATTCAATATTCATCACTTCATTATTTCACCGCCGCCGTTTCGTGCTGACCGACCCTGCAGCGTCACCTGTAGGCAACGTGAGTATTGCAAGACCAGGATCAAGTTAAAGCACAAGATTTGTGTTGAAAACCCCATGAAGCCTGACTAAGCGGGACTACCTTACTTAGCTATATTTAAACCCTACCTTGAAAAAAAAATCAAGCACTGAATTCAAACGCTATCGCTGCCTTGAAACTGTAACTTAAAATTGTAATTGGACTTGTTAAAGCTGTCTTGAAACCCTAATTTAAACCCTAACACCCTAATTTGAGCCCCCAAACGTTTCTGAACCTCAACTCTACAGTTGAAATCCTAATTTGAAACCAAACGTGGGTGGTAAACCCTGATTTGAAACCTATTTTATAACCCATGTCTGAAACCTTAAGCCTAGTATAAATCCCCAGTTTGAAACCATAACCATGATTTAAAATTTTAATTTGAAAACATATTTTAAACCCTATTTCTTGGGTTAACCCTAATTTCACAAACAAAACCCCTTTTCACCTACTTTGAAATCATAAAATGGTCTTAAAACATCAATGAAGAAACCCTAACTCTATCTTCAGACCCTAAATTGTAATCCTGGGTCCTTGACTGAAACCCTAACCTGGGCTTGAAAACTTCATTTGAAACTCTGACCCTCGTATGAAACCTTATTTTAAAACTCTATTGTTGGGTTAAAATGGGTTAATTTTTTTAAAAAACTGTTAAAAAGTCCACTTTAAAACCTTAACCCTGTCTTGAAGCTCAAATTTGATACCCTAATCTTTATCTCGAACCACAACACTGTTTTACAACCATACTTTGAAATCGCTCTCATAAATCCTTACTTTGGAAACATAACCTAGAGTTGAAATCCTTGAAACCCTAATTTGATAAAACCCTTTTGACATCCTAATCTCAAACCCTAAAGTTAGTATGAAACCTAAAACCTGCCTTGACGTGTTACTTTGAAGTTCTTATCCAGCCTTCACACTTACCCTGAATTGAAATCCTAACCTTAGATTGACTCATGGATTGAAATCCTAACCTTAGATTGACTCATCAAAGTGAAAATGGACAATTTAATGGAAAAAAAACGAAAACCTGCACGGCTTGCACAGATGGGGTAGGGTTTTAGGACAGTGTGAGGGTTTCAAAGTGGTTTCAAAACACTTAGTACTTCAAATTAGAGTTCCAAGCTTCAAACATGCTTTAGGGTTTAACATTATGCTTTCAAGCAATGGTTATGGTTCCAAAGCATGGACTTCAAGTTAGGGTTTCAACCTTGGATTGGGGTCTCAAAAGAGAATTTATGTTTTATATTAGGTTTCAAGCCAAGGGTAGGGGGACAATTAAGGGTAAGGAGTTCTAGTAAGAACCTCAAATAGGTTTTAAGGTTTCAAGTGAACATTTCCAACGAAGGCTCCAACGGAGTTCCCATTGGGGTCCAAAACAAAGAACTGGTTTAAAACGTCACGCTTCAAGTCAAAATTGACTTCTGTTTGCATTTTTTTCCTCAACATAGTGTTTGACTTGGTATTCGACACGGTTGCGGATCTGGTTCTTGACTAGGTCCTTGGGTGGTCCGCCATTTGATATTGTTGTTTTTAAATAGTTTTTGACAGTTTTTAAGTTGATTTCTGCCTCGGTTTATTCATAAGCAGCTGTGCTACGTCGCAAGAGGAAGAGGCACTCTAGCACGTAGCCTCAAAGCGACATCATTAAGCGCATGGCTGCGCCGGCACGCTCAAACACCCCCCCACCCCCCTTCTCGCTGTCATCCAACCCTGTGGGACTCTCTCCCTCACACCCTTTCACCCTCCACGCAACTCAAGACAAGTGCGAGGTGATCACAAACTCTCACACGGGGAGGACGAGCTCTCCGCTAGAGGAGAAGTTGTACGGCACACACAAGGAGTTTTTAATCCTGCTGTCCCGCTTGGACTGAACACTAAATAGATCCTGCGCCACTCTGATAAGGAATAGTTCCTATAAACAGAAATGTCTCTTGTTCCTTGTTCTTGTTGCTATTTCTTTCGGCTTGTCCCGTTAGCGATGTTGTTTCTTGTTCTTTGTTCTGAATGAACGTCGTACCAGGGCGGCACCGTTTTTACACACTTGGCCAACAAAGCTGATTCTGATTCTAAACGTGGATGGTGCGCAGGATCACGACGTGGCTTCTGGGGGTGAATTCTTGACATGTCTTATGATGATGTCCGACTGAAATTGAGCTTGTTTCTTGTCATCTGCTTTGACTTTTTTTGATTCGTTCTTGACATGGTTTCATTCTTGACCGGTTCCTTCCCACTGCAGCAGCAAAAAGTTGCCGCTAGCCTTAAATCTTCGAATTTTGTCCGTCGCTCGAAAGTAGCCCTGGGACCAGGTCCGCGTGAAAGTGGTGTAACAGTAAAACAGGATTCAGCAATCACATTCTGACGCTTCTAATTTCCATACCTGTGAAGAAATGGTTAGTAATTGTCGTAAAAATAATCGTAAAAACGCTCACTTCAGAGTCCCGTCATGGCCTCGTTAGAGGGTTGCCCTCAGTGTCACCATCCTGCCTGTCGTCCAGTCCTGTCTCGTTAGACGGCAGTCTCACTCGTGATCTAATTGCTCACAGGGAACGCGGATCCCCGTCTGTACCCCCGTCGACGTGTCACAAACAATGGCGGACGGCGAGCAATTACACCGGCAAAATGGCCAGATGATTGGACTCCAAATGTTGTTATGCTTAGCGGGAGAAAATAAACAGTTAATGGGGTAATTACGAGTCGGCAGCCGTGTCACGGGTGCAAGCGGCGCTCGGTCAACACAAAGGCGACGCCTCGGTTTATAATGGTAAACAGAGACGACTGCGGCGTAATGCCATCTTTCAAAGCGGCCTCTGATTGGCCGGCGGTGGCCCCGCAGACGATGGGGGCACGGCGACAAACGAGATGGCTGACGAACGGGAAAGTTTGTCGCCGAGTTTGTCATAAGAACTGGCGGAGGGAACTTTATAAAAGACCCACAATGTAATTATTTGTTGGCAAAAAGTTTCTTGCTGTTTGACTTTCTAGAAGATTCTGTGATGTCACTTGTGTGTGTTGCCTCCGCATCAGATTGGGCGCAAGTCATTTAAACTTTTTTTTTTTTTTTTTTTTAACTCAGTGATGAACTCCATGGAAAAATAAATAAAAACGAGAACCGCAGGATGGACCTCCAACATCACTTCATCATTATCATACGTGTACACAAACATGCAGTTAAGTATGTTTTAAAGAGAGCGCTCGCGTTCCACACTCACACTGGATTTGAACCAGGATTAGTTCTTCCGTTGCTTAACTCTGGCTTAAAAACCAGGGTTAAGCTTGAACCCCTGGGGTAGGGACTCTAATTGGGGTTTTGAGTCTATTTTACCACTTCAAATTCAGGCGGAAAGGCAATAACAATGTTAAGGTTTCAAAGTAGGCTTCCGAGCTAGGGTGAGGGTTTCCAGAAAGGAATTTGGGTTTCAGAGTAGGGTTTGTAGGGATTTGCGAGTTGTAACATACGCGTGTTCACGAATCGAGGAAGAGATGACCTATGATTAGACGAGTCAACAGCAAATTGATTTATTACAAAGGAATGTGCAATACAGACGGCCGGGTCTTAGTTCGGCATCTGCTGCCCACGAAACGGGTGTCTTCTGACAAGAGAGTCTAAGCTACCCGGTAACACAAAGGGATTGCCGCCCAAGTCTAGTCTTGAGCCAGGATAGTATCTTTCCGCTCCTTATATGGTGTCGTTTGTCTCCTTCAATCGCAGGCGCGGCACGGCAACGCCAGGGCGAGGAGGATGTCACCAGATGGTTTCTGGGTACAAAGATCAAGGACAACCGCCACGTTGCACAAGACAGTCTTCTGTGATTAGCAAATGGGCAACGCCTTGTCTGTTGGTTAATACATTTAAGCAAATAAGTAAAGGATAGTAAAATAGTCTTCATTAAATATAGTAAAATGGTCTTCAGGTTTCAAGATGGGTTAGGGGGTTCAAGTCTGGGTTATGTTTTCAAAGTTGGGTTTCTGGACTGGATAGCGTTTTCAAGTCGTAGTTTCAAATGACAGGGTTAGGTTTTAAAGAAAGGCTTCAAGACGGGGTCAAGGTTTCAAGTTAAAGTTTTCAACCCAGGGTTATGGTTTTAAACAAGGGATAGGGTTTCAGGGGAGGGTTTTGTGCCCGTTTTATGGCTTCAAGATAGGGTAAGGGTTTCAGGACAGGGTTATATTTGAATTTGGTTTTCGAGCCAAGGTGTGGGTGTCAAACCAAATTTAGGTTTTTTGATTAAGATTTGAAGGTGGTAATCGGGTTTCAAAGAATGCTTTCAAGACAGATTTCAAATTAGGGTTTGAAAGAAGAATTCAGGTCTCAAAGTAAGATTTTAATTCTGGGTTATTGTTCACAGAACAGGTTATGATTTTGGACATGGATTAGGATCTAAGGGTGGGGTTTCAAGACAGTTTTAGGGCTAGGGAGGAATATTTCAAGCCAGCGTTAGTTCAATTATGAAAAAATATATATATATCATGGTGTCTCAATAGGTTGCAGAAACATTTTCCGTGTTGCTCTCAAAATGCAGTTTTTGATAAATACTGTTGACTTGTGCGTATTGAAATCAAAACGACGAAAGAAATCATGAATAAATGTAAATGAATCTGTATGGAAAATCTGCGTAGCTAATGAAAAGCAGAATGCTAAAGTTGCCATAATGCATATTTACATGACAAGCAGCATGGCGCTCTATCTCGGCCGCCGCCGCGTTATCTGGCCGCTCGTTATCAGCGTCGGGATGAGCTCGTCGCCAACTTCCTGACTTCATATTTCTGAGCTCCTTAGCGTCATAGCTCATCATATCTGCCCGCTGCAGAGTGCCGCATGAAATTCACACGCCGTTCATAATCGTAATTCACGCATTCTTAAAATCAATGCAGTTTGCAGGGCCAGCCTGACTCAACAGTTTTTCCGTGTGTTTTCCTCGATGCCGCTTTTCAACGAGCTTGCGATGTTTCTCGTTCCAGGCGAGGCTTTTAAACGCTCCCGTCGAAAGTCAGCAGTGAGGGGGCCTTTACTCCACAATACGCCGAGTAAATTGATGGGTGGGTTGCAAGATAAATGGCCGACCACAGCTGGGTAATGCAAACACGCTGCTGCTGCTGTAGACTCCGGCTGTCGATTCTACTTCACGCTGACACGCTGCACCCACGGCATGGTCGAAATGGAGGGAATGTTTTGAAAACTCAACCGCAAAAAATAGTTTTACTTGCTGATATAGCATAACAGAAGTCTGAAGAAACCATGACTGAAAAAAACAGGAAGTCAACCATTTTGTTGTTCAGGCCCAATTCGAGCTCTTATTTATTTGTTAAAAATCACCCTCCAAAACTACTCTCACATAGCAACATTAATTTTTGTTTCTATCATGATTAGCCCCAGTGGCACGGTGGACCAGCTGTAAAGCGTTGGCCTCACAGTTCTGAGGTCCAGGGTTCGATCCCGGTCCCGCCTGTGTGGAGTTTGCATGTTCTCCCTGTGCCCGCGTGGGTTTTCTCCGGGCACTCAGGTTTCCTCCCACATCCCAAAAACATGCAACATTAATTGGACACTCTAAATTGCCCCTAGGTGTGATTGCGAGTGCGACTGCTGTGTGTCTCCATGTGCCCTGCGATTGGCTAGCAACCGGTTCAGGGTGTACCCTGCCTCCCACGACCCTAAGAAAATGGATGGATGGACTGATGGATGGATGGATGGAGGGATGATTAGCCCCACAAAACATCTAAAAAAAGCATGCTTGAAATGACACAGAAACTCTGTTGTTGTTTTGGCTCCAAGAAGATATTTCGGGCTTGATTGGCTGACTTAAACGCAACCTGAATTTTGAAATTTTTAATTGAACCCCTGAAGCCAGTTACACTAACATTGGGTCATTTCTATCAAGAATAGATCCGCAAAACATTCACAAGAAACCATTTCAACCTCAGTTCTCTGAAGTGAATCCACCTGGATTTGAAAAAAAAAAAAAAATGAATTACTGGTTTCACAAACCCTGGTCTCTTGTTTTGGTCAGACTGCATCCTTTCCAATTCTATGCAGTCCTGTCCCTCACTCATAGAGCATGCAACTACCGTTGAGTATAAAAACTGCCTCTAAGGTAACGTTGCCATAATCATACATTTTCCTTTGTTGGTTTCTCAGCGAGTGTGGTTTCTAACTTGTGTTTTTCCCTCTGTCCTCTATTTTGTCTGTCTCTCCCCCTCTCCAAACTCGATCTGTCAGTGACTGCAATTTTCAATAAATATCCGTTATGATTCAAGTAACCACAGAGGTGGTATAAAACTCCCGTGGAGCACAGAAAAACTGCCCCGGCATGAAAAGAATACAAATCCCCCGTTCTACACGATCAAGCAGTCGAGCAGGACTGGTTGGAAAAAATGTGGCCCAAAAAGCCAGTTGCGGGTACCAAGATGAAATTTGCCAGGCGTGGAAATCGGAAAAAAAGTCTCAAGAAGTCCTTCCGGAAAATACGCAGGTCTGGCATTTCTGTTTCAAGGGCCCTTTTCTGAAGCTTTAAAAACTGGACTCCTTCAAAGACCATAAACCTGAAGTGAAACCCACAATCTGAAGCCGTGCTTAGTTTTAAAACCAAACCATGTTTTGAAACCTGACTTTGAAGCTGTAACCTTTTCTTGAAACCTAAGTTTGAAACTCTAATCCCATCTTGAAATGCTAACCTTGGCTAAAAAAAAATGAGCAAGATCCCGGATACAAGAGGGCGAAATGAGTTTCCTCCGCAGGGTGTCCGGGCTCTCCCTTAGAGATAGTGTGAGCGTCTCGATTATCCAGGAGGGGCTCAGTGTCAAGCCGCTGGTCCTCCGGATTGAGAGGAGCCAGGTGCGGTGGCTGGGGCATCTGATTCGGATGCCTCCCGGACGCCTCCCTGGTGAGGTGTTCCGGGCATGTCCCACCGGAAAGAGACCCTGAGGACGACCCAGGACACGCTGGAGAGACTACGTCTCTCGGCTGGCCTGGGAATGCCTCGGGATCCGGACGAGCTGGAAGAAGTGGCCGGGGAAAGGGAAGTCTGGGTATCCCTGCTGAAGCTACTTCCCCTCCGACCCGACCCCAGAGAAGCGGTAGAAAATGGATGGATGGATGGATGGATTCTAATTTCAAATTTGATATGCTAGTTTTAGCTTGAAACCAGACCCTCTTTTGAAACACCAAAACCTTGGCTTGGTCTTAAAAACAACTTTGAAACAGGAACCCTTTCATGAATCCATAATTTTATATGCGACCCTTGGCCCATAACCTTAAACCAGGCTAAAAAAAACAAAGCCCTTGTTTGACACCCAAAATATAGCTTGAGACCCTAATTTGGAACCCTATCTTTATTTCGAACTATCTCCTGAAATGGACTTTGAAACCTAAACCTGAGATTAAAAATCCTAGCCCTTGTTTGAAAATGAAGACTACTCAAAAACCAAACCATAATGTCTTCAAAGCCTACTTTAAAACCCCAACCTCAGCGTGAAATCCTAATTCTAAACCCTAAACTTATTTCAAATTGTTTATATGAAACCCGAACCGTATTTTGAAAAAAATTATTTGAAACACTGATTTTAAAGAGCAGGATGTTGGATTTGTGTCTGGTGAGGTTGGATTCCGTCCTGATCGGCTGTTGACCGGCAGCTTCAAGTTTTCACCTTCCTAACGATTGGCCTCACACGCTCGGAAAAATTCCATTACGGCGACAGGCCGACCGCGACCTTTAACGCCAGCCTTCGAGCATTTGCCGAGTCCTGCGTGGGTCTTGCCGTCTGCGTTCCCCCTTCCCAAACACTTCCTTTCTACAGCTCGTCGGATCGAAGGCCGACGATGTTCATGCGCCAAACGCTCTCTTCAGTCCATTGATCAGATGACCGTGACGGAGAGACTCACTTGGCGGTGAATAACTGACAGATCCTGAACACACTTGAGTGGTCACTCCAGGAACACCTGGAAAAAGCCAAGTTAAAACTATGCTTGAAAAGGCAGAGGTAGTCAGCCATCTTGATTTGAAGTGGACAATTCCCTGTACCACAAAGCTATACTTAGTGAGTAATAACCACTTTCACTTTCAAGATTCAAGATGGAAGTAATTGTTTCCTACGTGTTGTCTCGAGGGACTCCAACTCTTAGTATTCCCTTGCTATTAGGTCGCAGCCCGGGGCTCAACATCTGAGTGACGCTTAATTAGCCAAACGACTGACTTGACTGACTGCCTGACAAGGCCGGAAGCGAAAGGATTTTGTTAATTTAGTTTAGTCTGCTGTACCATCATCATTGGGATTGCAATCTGATAACAACAACTCCTCAACTCCTTGAAAAACTTTTTCAAAAACCTTTTTTAAACATCAACCTTGTATTGATACCCGAAAACTTTGTCTTGGAAACCTACTCTGAAACGTTAACCCTTGGTTGAAACCCTCAGCTCCCTTCAAACCCTAACCCTGGGTTGATCACCTAATTCGAAACCCAACTCATGTCATTGTCACGATCCAAGCCGCTTATCCTCACAAGGGCTGCGGGAAAGCTGGAACCTATGGCAGGTATCTTCGGGCGAAAGGCGGACTACACCCTGAACTGGTCGCCAGTCAGTCACAGGGCAGATATCGACACCATCACTGAGCGGGAATCGATCCCGCGCTGCCTGCACCAAAGGGTTAGACTTTTGTCTGAAAAATTAATGATTATGATGATGATAAAACTTATGTTGTCTTGAAACCTTATTTTGAGACCTGCATTTTGTCTTGAAATCTCAATCAGAAATATACAGTCGATGCTGTTATGTTATGTTAGCCCTGTCTTGAAGATCTAATCCATCTTTCAAAGGTGAATGTGAAACCCAAATCCTTGTTTAAAACTCTAATTTGGAAAACTCATCCTCTCTTGAAACCATAACTCTGTCTTGAAACCCAGGAAATTCTGAAATCGAAACCTTTATCCTGGCCTGAAACCCTCATTTCAACCAGAATTCTTGTTTGATAACCTAAAACTGGCTGCAAACTTCATTTTGACACATTTGTCAAACTCTAACCAAGAAGTGAAACCCTAATTTCAAAACTAATCCTGTCTTGGAGCCCTAAACCTGTTTTGAAACACTTGAAAATCAAACTGGGGTTACATGAAACTGGATTAAAACCACTTTGAAACGTTTGCACGGGTTGTGAACCGTAACACAGACTCGAAATCTTCACATTTTTTCTTGGAAGCCTCACTGTGTAATAATACCGTAACTCGAATCTGACCATCTTTTCCAGGGGTGATTCCGATGCCCAGGCCAAGGTTTTTTGGTTCATATTAATACATATAAGTGATGATGGACAGAAAATGGAAAAAAAAAAAGATACATTTCTTTTCTAATTCCATTTGTCCTCCACTGGGGAAATAACGTCTGTGGACAGAGCAGAATCTCTCAATATTGTGTTTACTTGGCTCAGTCATTATTGTAGATATTACTGCAGCCTAGGAATGGGGGTGTCGGTGGAGGAGTGGGGGGGGGGGTCTTGGTTGCACCTACTGAAAACTCGGATTGCCCTGAAGCTACAAATACACGGTCAGATACTGTAAGAACTTTACACTATACAGGAAAGTTGCCTGGGATAGATTTGATAATGAAGAAGAAGGTCTTGAAAATAAAATCTTTGTTGCGATTTCATCGGTATTAGTCCACAATACCGAGATGAATCGGCGGGCGATGGTCCAAGGAATCCTTGCCGTCAGGTCGGACGTCCCCAGATGTCGCTAATAAAGCCATCGGGGGCTCTGCGGCGGCGCGTCGGCGGCTCTGCGTGTGACTGATGATGTCTTGCTTCAATCAGCGGGGCCATTCATCAGCGTTCGGGTTTTGGCGGCTTTCGGGTTCTGTTGACGGGAGATTAGTGACATTTTTTTTTTTTTTCCTCCAGGATGTTTTTTTTTTGGGGACGTTTCGCGTCGTCCTGATCACACATTTGATTAGCGTATGTTAATCCACCTCCGCCGAAGAAGTTTTATGACGCGTCTGCGGGTGAATAAATTCCAGGGGGAGGGCTGCCGCAGGGGTGATTTAGGATGCAAGTTGAGCTACCAAACGCTCACTCAGCTTTTTACATTTTTGGGGATTTTAAACTTAGAACATCAATCCAAATGTCACGGGCCCACTCCAAAGTTTCCAACTAAGTACACGCATGTTGTTGTTGTTTGCTCACATTGTTGTTGCTACATCAGAACGTGCCGAGATGAATCGACGGCAGCGCTAGTCGATGTCCCCTTTTCCGCAGTTTAAGTTGATGTGACTGTCTGAGCGCTCCCCCGTGCTGAAAAGTCTCCTTGTGATGAATGCGCATGCGTTACTAACAGGGGAACTCCGGGTACGAAGCAGACCCTTACTGGGAAATCTCCCGGTCTCATAGTTCCCCTTCTTCTGCATAGAGGGATCTAACATGTTTTATATCCTAACTTTAAAACAAAAGTTGATTAAAAAAAGATAAACATATCTGTACGTTCGCTGTGTTCGTCTTTCTGAGACGTCCACAGCCAACGTGAACGCTCGGCTGGCACATGTTGAAGCATAGATGGGGATGTTTTCAGACTGTCCGGAAGTTTAAAAACTATACGTGCATGCGCAATTATCACAAGGAGACTTTTCAGCACCGGGAGCGCTAAAACCATCACACCGGCCTGCGTCCCCCTTCGTCGCCGACGCGTGGCCTTGAAGAGTGCGCCGACGAGTAAGTCCGGTAAAAAGATTCAGCGAATTGGCGAGTGTTTTTGTTTTTATTGTTCTTTGGTTGCTCTTTCTCGGCACTGTTGACATTGTTTCAATTTGTTGGTGTTGGGATGTTGTTGAAGTATCTTTTTTTGGGTGGTGAAGTTCCAGTCCAATCGAGTTCGACTGCACTATGCAGTGAGCCCAAGATCCTGTTGAGTATTGTTTCTGTATCTTAGTGTTGATAATCATATTCATTTCCTTTCAGCTTGTCCCGTTAGAAGTTGTCATCTATTTCCGTGTACCGTAGTGTTTTTTTTTTTTTTTTTTAGAATATTGGTGTATCACTTTGACATACGGCCATGCTACCCTGAGAACGCCCGATCTCGTCAGATCTCGGAAGCTAAGCGGGTTTGGCCCTGGTTAGTACTTGGATAGGAGACCGCCTGGGAATACCAGGTGCTGGAAGCTTCTCTCCTTAGGTAAACTGCAGAGGGGTTGCGTCAGGAAGGGCATCCGGCGTTAAAACTGCCAAATAAATATGCGTTGATCAAAGATGACATGCTGTGGCGACCCCTAACGGGACAAGCTGGAAAAAAAAAGAAAAGAAAGAAAAAAATGTATCATTTTTCAGTGACACACTTGTAACTTTAATTTTTGTTGTTTCTTGTAGTTGTCGTGTCTTATTGTTGTTGTAGCATGATGCTTTGTAAAGTGAATCCATCCATTTATTTTCTTCGCTGCTTATCCTCACAGGGGTCGCAGGAGTGCTGGAGCCTATTCCAGCTGTCAACGGGCAGGAGGTGAGGTACACACCTGAAGTGGTTGCCAGACAATCGCAGGCTTTTTAACGTGAAGTAACTTTATTTGTTTATTTTGGTGGTATTGACTGGGTTGGGCAGCACGGTGAATTAGCTGGAAAGCTTCGGCTTCACAGTTTTGAGGTCCCGGGTTCAATCTCCAGGCACTCCGGTTTCCTCCCACACCCCAAAAACATGCATTGATTGGGGAGTCTAAATTTGCCCCAAGTTGTGATTGTAACTGCGACTGTTGGCTGTCTCCATGTGCCCTGAGCTCGTTGACAGCTGGGATAGGCTCCAGCACTCCCCGCAACCCACGTGAGGATAAGCAGCTAAGAAAATGGATAGATGGGTTGTGTTTTCATGATGGAGTGATTGCTATGCTTTGACGTTGCTTTGGGTTCCTCCAGTTTTGTTCCAAAGTTGTGGGTTTCTCTTCAGTTTGTGTTTTTATTTGGTTGTGGTATCCCTTGTATGCTGTTATGTTTTCACGTCGTGGAACAGTTTCTAGATATCTTGTATGGAAATGTTTTGCTGTGACGTTGCTGTATGTTCTCTAGGTGCCGATGAAGCCGTTGTAATTTGATGCGACCAGCCATCATCCGAGCCGCTTATCCTCAAAAGGGTCACGGGAGTGCTAGAGCCTATCCGAGCTGTCAACGGACAGGAGAGGCGGGGTACACCCTGAACTGGTTGCCAGCCAATCGCAGGGCACAGTCGCAGTCACAATCACACCAAAGGGCAATTTAGAGTGTCTGGCGCAGGCACGGGGAGAACATGCAAACTCCACACAGGCGGGGCCACGATTCGAATCCCGGTCCACAGAGCTGTGAGGCCAACCCCGTAACCAGTTGCTCCGCCGTGGTAACAATGGTGGATATTTACTTGCTTTTTCTGGATGAAGTCGACGGCTCTTGTTTCTCCTCCTTGTCTGTTAACGGGACAGCGACGCAGGCGCTGTACGGATTTGAATTCCGAAAGAACACGCTGATGCAAGCATCCTCCAAATCAGTATTCCGCCCGCGCTCTTTTCCGACAGTGACGCGGGTTCCGATCCAGTATTTCCCAGACAAGATGAGAGCGTGCAAAGTGACTGCGGGGCCTTTCAGCCCACAAGAGGATGCACTAAAATGCCCCGGCCCGGTCTCGCTCTTTTTATTTAATGCTGCCGCTTCGACCCTGACAGTTCATTTAATCATATTTATATTCACAGTGGAGGAACGTCTCAGGGTTAAGCTGCGCACAAGCAGCGCAGTCAGTGCTTTTTATCTCGGCGTGCACACTCAAAAAAAAAAAAAAAAAAAATCCTGACCTTCCTCTGTGAATTTCCAACGAGGAATTGAAGACCGAAAAGTTGGCGCTATTGACTGAACATTCCAGTCCGCTCTTGTATTCGTTTAGCCACGCTAACCACCCGCCCGCACGTCTTGTATTCATCCGCTCGGGCCTGGAGTGTATTGAATACGTTTCTACATTTGCTTTTAGATTTGACTGCGAGCCATTAGCGGACATCCACGTACGCGCTTGGGTAAATAAGGCCTCGTGCGGAAAGGCAAACACAGCAACATGGAGCTGCTCCGGCGCATTTGCATTAGCCGCTATCTCCGCGCTCTAACCGCTCCCCACAGTCTCATTTAATTGAGGGCCGCCGTAAATTTCCAGCGAGCCCCCTTCCATATTAAGCAAATTAAACAGTAAATTCCGCGGCCGTTTTTTTTTCGACTGGGAAGCCGGCTCGGGTTGGCGGGACTGAGTACGAATCGAGCGTCACCGCCGTAAAACTGTCCCGGCTAAATGGATACTCAAGTTCCCACGCTCACATTTGTGGACTGTTAAGATTCTGCTTCCTTTTTTATGTTGTTGTTTGGCTTATTTTGGTGTCAGCAACATTTAAGATTTCTTGTGTACCCTGCGACTTTCCCGATGGCAGCTGGGATGGGCTCCGGCACACCCGCGAACTTTGTGAGGATCTTCTTCTTTTCCTTTCGGATTGTCCCGTTAGGGGTCGCCACAGCGTGTCATCTAAGCCCATCTCGTGCATGCTCCTCTCTAACACCCACTGTCCTCATGTCCTCCCTCACCACATCCATCAACCTTTTCTTTGGTCTTCTTCTCGCTCTTTTGCCTGGCAGCTCCATCCTCAGCACCCTTCCACCAACATACTCACTCTCTCGCCTCTGGACATGTCCAAACCATCGAAGTCTACTCTCTCTAACCTCCAAAACATCCAACTATGACTGTCCCTATAATGAGCTAATTTCTAGTCCAATCCAACCTGTTCACACCAAGCGAGAACCTCAACATCTTCAGTTCTGCTTCCTGTTGTCTCTTCAGTGCCACCGTCTCTAATCCGTACATCATGGCCGGCCTCACCACTGTTTTATAAACTTTGCCCTTCATCCTAGCGGATACTCTTCTGTCACATAGAACACCAGACACCTTTTGCCAACTGTTCCGCCCCGCTTGGACCCGTTTTCTTCACTTCCTTACAACACTCATCATTGCTCTGTATTGTTGACCCCAAGTATTTGAAGTGGTCCACCCTCGCTATCTCTTCTCCCTGTAGCCTCACTCTTCCCCCTCTACTTTTATCATTCACGCACATATATTCTGTTTTACTTCGGCTAATCTTCATTCCTCTCCTTTCCAGTGCGTGCCTCCATCTTTCCAATTGTCCCTCCGCCTGCTCTTTGCTTTCACTGCAGATCACAATACCATCTGCGAACATCATGGTCCAAGGAGATTCCAGTCTAACCTCGTCTGTCAGCCTATCCACTACAACCGCAAACAGGAAGGGCCTCAGCGCAACCCTGATGCAGTCCCACCTCCACCTTAAATTCTTCTGACACACCTACGACACATCTCACCGCTGTTCTGCAGCCCTCATACATGTCCTGAACTACTCTAACATATTTCTCCGCCACATCAGACTCTCTTCGTACTCCGTCATAGGCTTTCTCTTGGTCTACGAAGACACGATGTAGCTCCTTCTGATCTTCTCTGTACTTTTCCACAAGCATCCTCAAGGGAAATAATGCATCTGTGGTTCTCTTTCTAGGCATGAAACCGTACTGTTGCTTGCAGATACTTACTTCCGTCCTGAGTCAAGGTTCCACTACTCCTTTCCATAACTTCATTGTGTTGCTCATCATCTTTCTTCCTCTGTAGTTTCTACAGTTCTGAACATTGCCTTTGTTCCTAAAAATGGGGACTAGCACACCTTTCCGCCATTCTTGTGGCATCTTCTCTCCCATTAGTATTCCATTAAATAAGTTGGTCAAAAACTCCACAGCCACCCCACCTCCACTGGTATATCATCGGGTCCAACTGTCTTTCCAATTTTCATTCTGTTCAGTGCTTTTTTTCACGTCTCCCTTCCTAATCATGGCCACTTCCTGGTCATTCACACTTGCCTCTTCTACTCTACCTTCTCTCCCATTTTCTTCATTCATTCACTTCTCAAAGTACTCTTTCCATCTACTTAGCACACTACTAGCACCAGTCAACATATTTCCATCGCTATCCTTAATCACCTTTACTTGCTGCACATCCTTCCCATCTCAGCAATTTCAAGTGACTAATAGTGCTAATTGTGAACAGCGTCAATTGTGCAAATGGTGCAGAGAATTCTCAGGTGTTGATATTACTGTTTATTGGTGTTTACGCGTTAATATCGTCTTATTTTCGTGCACAGCGGGACCTCGATTCATAAACTGAATTCATTCGGAGACTATTTGAAAACAAGCAATTTTCCCATTACCTCAGTGACTTTGATGTTTTTCTAGTTGTCTCGGTGACACGAGCGCATTAAATTAACTACAAATAATATGACGCTAATAAGGAACGAGCCGTCTTTGGCAATTAGGTTTTAAGTGTGTGTTTTACAGCCGTGGCGCAGCTCCTACCGGTTCCTCTCACTTCCGCGCCGCCTCCACAAAATGAGTCGCTTCCATAAATCAAGTCGCTTTGCGCCAGCACTTCATTTCAAAACTAATAGAAGTGCAGAAACACTCCCTCCGTCCCCAGTGGTGCTTCTAATCGAGCCGTTTTAATCTGCAGCCAAAGTGAGGAGTTTCTTTCTTCCTGAACTTGCCACCACTGCCACCGCCACGTAGAAAACGGCGAGGCGCCGCTTTGAAGCACCTGCGTCGCTTTGTTTGACCGCGAGCGAGGTTTTAACGAATTGTCAATGCTGTGACCCTTGCGAGAAACTCCAGAAGATACGTTTGCACACCAAAAAAAAACCAACACATTTTTCCATATTGCCATCAGTCTCTTATTACAGACTGAAAATCAAATAAAAATATTAAATAATGAAATAAATTATAATACACTGAATTTGCTCATGAGTATGATTGTTGAATACAGTATCAGTCAATGATGCCTCAAAGAAATACATGAAAATAAAAGTAATAACTTCAATAAGATGCAAACGATCAGATGGTGGAAAAAAAAATTAAATTAAATTAAATCAAACGATGAGGATATTTGTTGCAAATCTGTGAGTGATAATAATGTGAGTTACTGGATAATAATCTGTGAATGATATGGTAAGAATAGAGAAAACGTAATATCAGGCATCTTGGTGTGGGCAGCATGGGTTCAATTCCCACTCAGTGAAGGTGCCTTGCGTTGTATACTAGCAAATAAAGCAAAAATTATTCGAATAATAAGAACTGTGATTATTTATTAAAATAAAAATTATACAAGTAAATTAGATGGAGATGAAAGCTTTGATCAAATATGATAATAAACATACAATAATTATAATCATAATTATAGACTTGTTATAAATAACTAAATGATGCCTTGGAATAAAATTAAGGCTAATTGAACAAAAAAGTACTGTAAATAAAATTTAAATAAATTAAATCAACTTAACTGATTTTAGTTAAGCTTTTTTAAATCACAATACAATTCAAATAAGATAATAGAATTGAATGAAAGTTAAATCAAGATAAAATGCAACAAAACTAAACAAGTTTAACATAATAAATCCAAGCAAATTAAAACTGAATATTTAAAAAAATATATATTTAAAGCAAAAATAAAACAACAGAAGTGTCATAAATAATTTGGGTTTTATATCACTGAATGATGCTACAGTAGAATAAAAAGAAAGCATCCTCACATCCATCTTAAACAGTGTTTATACAGTACTGCGAGGGCCAAATCCATCTGACTAGGGGCTCACGGTGGACTACACCCTCAAAAGGTCACGGGTCAGTCGCAGGGCACATTTATGAGAACTGCAGACATTTACATCATCGCTGAACGACAGCTGACCCCAAGCTGCCTGCTATAAGGTCATGCGAATCAACCACAACACCATCAGTGAGTCCAAATAGTCAAGCGGCTTCAACAAAATAAAATTAGGTTAAAGAAAATTGAAAACTTAAGGAAATTACAAAAAAAAAAAGAACAAATAAATCAAATCAAGCAAAGGAAGCTGAGGAATACTTCCAGGGATCATTGTTCTGGCGACGTAGCAATTATGCTATTGCTTTCGGCTAATAGCTTATCTGCAATGTGCAACAAAATGAGCCGAAATGTCATTGTTTTTGTTCTTCTTTTTTTTTTTTTTTTTTTTTTTTTAACCTGCAGCAATTTCTGACTTGTTTTCCTCACTGCTGACTTGTGTTTGTCTTTCTTGGCAGCTAACAACCACAATAACAATAAAATATTTTGTGTGGTGCCAAGATGTCGCTTGCACGATTTAGGAGGAAAGCAAGTGTGTGCATGTGTACTTTGTATTGTAGATTTTTTTTTTTTTTTTTACGCGGCATAACAAACGTTCGGTCTAATCACCGCTTCATCACTTCTTCCACTTCAGCACTACGTCATTTAGCTTTCGCCTTTCAGAGGATGAAAGTTTTCCTTTCTCTGTTTGCCTTGCAGTCGCGCTGGGGGCCGCGTGTTTTTTTTTTTCGTCCCACTTCGTCATCAACGCATTTCACACGGATCAGGGTTTTATTTCATTTTTTAAATGCTTTAGTTTTCAGCGCATCGCAGCACGCCGGTGTGATGCTAATGTTTATTTTATTTCAAAACGACTTCATCGCTGCAATGTTAATATTTAGACATGTAGACAAACAAGCGACCCCACTCCCATTTACACCAATAGAACTTGTGCGCGTGACGTCACCATTTTCACGGCACCATATTGCCGGTCAAAAAGAACCGCTCGACAGTGCGGTGGACATTGAACCGGAGCAGAATATTCACAATGCCTTGTTGTACTGTTGGTTATTACAACAGACGAGACATATTTTCAAACAGATCATTCTATGGAATACCAGCTGAAAAGACGAGAAAATATCAATACATTTTGGCAAATTTAACATGACGGATGGTGCCCAACCAAATACACATGACTGTGAACCGATCACTTCACTTCAGGTAGGAATTATTCTTCTCAATCTCAAATTCCCAAGAATATTTATAATGCCAAGTTGACGCATTTGAAAACAATGGGTTTAAAAAAAAAAAAAAAACGACAGAGTCGTCTCCAATGTATACGGAACCGTTTTGGGGCCACATGTTAAACTTTGGTAAACCTCTCCCCGACAGACTTTTTTAAAAAAAAAATATGGATTGTTTTCAAATGAGTCCAATGCGTATTTAAAAAACGGAAAATAAACCGTCGTTCACACAGAGGTTTACATAGGTTAACGTGTGGCCGCAACACGCTTCCATGTACAGGTGCTGAAGCCTATCCCAGTGGTTTATTTTCTTTAAAAAGAAAAAAAGCTGTCACGGAAAAGTTTACCAAAGATCAATTAGTGGTCGCAACGCGCATCTGTGTACGAGGAGCCAACTCGCTGTCTTTTTTTTCCCCCCAATCATAGTTAATGAATGTGAGTTTGTGTAAAACCAGGGGTCATTTATTTAAATATTGGTATTTGTATTGAAAAAATCAGAGTGGCTCCATCACTATGTGGGATTTATTCTTGATTGAGAACACATCCAGCGACGAAGTATTTGTACGCGTCCAGACTTTTCTACGCTTTCAATCTCTTCCGTGTAAATCTCGACGACTTACTCACCAGATACATGCCTAGATCCAGTTGTCCAAGACAAGCGGAAGGGAGTTAACAGTCCACTTTCTTATCTGTGAAAACATCGACTTCGGCATTAAATATGTGTCCTCTATGCCAAGTGTCTCTCATTTTTCCACGTATCATCGTTTATCACCTTCTAAGTGTATCGGACAAAACTCTGGGCGTCGTGTTATAAGACGTATTTTTCGTCTCCAATCGACTTAGCATTGAAAAATGCTTTGTTTGACCGGCACTTCCGGCCGATGACATGATTTGATGACGTAGGCGCACGAGCTCTATAGAGAGGTTTCTGTGAAGCCAACATGCTAACAGCCGGGACTTGAACCTAGAACTTCAAAACTGCGAGGCAGATGTTCCACCTCCAATTAATAATCCACCAGGTCAATCCATGTACGCAAACGTTTTTCTCAACTGTTTATTCTTTGGTGCGCGCATGGGTACGTGTATGCCAGCTAGCGTTTATACGTGGACAACGCAACACGCGTCCCGCATTCAGTCCCAATTTACCGAATTGTCAGAAAACACGCCGTAGAGATTAGCGGACTGTATCTTCACGCCGAAGGTTTAAATGTCACACACACTCACACATACAAACGCACACTCCACACAGAGCAGAGAATAAAAGCTCCCCTTCATGTGCTGTCAGGGCGGCTTAGGAAGCTTCATCGTGATTCAGACATCAGTCAACACGCAGCGGAGCCAAGATTAAGGTGGCTTTATTTGGACCACTCCGACAAGACAAGTGCACTTCCTGTTCACACACACACACACGCACTATAAAAACTGCTGTTTACAGAAAGAGGTTATCATATGACATGTGCCCCAGTATACCACACTGTGAGTGCACTTCTTCACACCCGCACACTCTCTCTCTCTCTCCTTCTCTTCATGTCACACACAGTCTTTCCACTCACTTGCACGAAGGCACTATAAAAAAAAAAAAAAAGGTGCTGTTCTTGCAGTCAAGGTGTTCCTGCGACAGTGTTCCCAGCCCGCCGCCGCCGTGGGACGACTGCCGCCTCCACACACACGGGTGGCGCGGTTTGGTGGAGGCGGGACACGTGCGGGCGGCGGCAGCCAGAGGCGAGCAACGCGTCAGATTCCCCTGACCTCCCGGCGCAGGTTCTTCTTCTCTCGCTCGCTCGGGGGTCCCGACGGGGATCATTAAAGCTGCGCTTAGAGCTTAAATGGCGTCCGCGGAGACTCTCGGTCGTCACAGGACGGCCGAGAGCTTGACGGAGTCGCTGACTCGTGTGTAATGAAGAAGAACAAGAGCGGGAGGAGGAATTTCACTCCAGAAACGGGAATGACTGCTACATTATAATGTCTTGGCTTGGTGAAGCAGCATGTGGCTCAGAATATTTTCATCCGCTGGTGTTCCAAGTCAAGGGTTCTCCCGCTTTGCAGACTTTTAAATGATTCATTTTCTACAGATTTCAACAGAATACAGTGATGACTTCAGATTTGAGTGAGTATACATTCATTTTTCAACATACAAGTCATCGCTTACTTTTTATCTTCTGCGTACAATGACTAATATTAGCGCTATACTGATAAGCTCAGAGAGGAGTTGAGACTTCCCACCAGACAGGACGTGCCTTGCTGCAATATGAGTCATTACAGCAAAGAGACAAGGGCTGCTCAAAACTCCAGTGGGATTCAGCAGTCACTGTGATTTGACGCCATCGCATTCGCAAATCACCACTGAGCACAAAAAAAATGTAAAATTTGTTTCAAGTAGAAATTCAAAGGTATTGAAATTCATCGTTTATTTTGTGTAGTCTTGACCAATGTTCCCTTGAAGCTGCGTCACACGTGGAAAAAATGAAAACCGATCCAGCGCAGTGAACCACAATACACGGTCTCTAACAATGAGCCACAGCTCAGCCTACTTCTCCTCCCGAGTTTACCTGACACCGCCCCCCTCTGCTCTTAAAGGGGTATGCTCATAATAACAAACAGAACGCACACTGGCAATTTTATATCTGCGGGCATGACTGGTGGACCACACCCGTAATTTTATATCAGCTGGCATGACTGACCACACCCGTACATTTTTCAAACGTGAGCGACTGATTCAGTGAAGGGCACGTCTATTGGTGTCTTATACTGCCGCCGAGTGGCCAAGGCAGGCACAGCAGGAGGAGCAGCGTTACATAGCATGCAGGGTGACAAAAATGTCTGAAATATTTTTAATTCAATTTAATTGTGTCATGAGTCCGTATTTTTGTACAAGTGTGAAGTGTTACAGTATTTCTCATCATTAAAATATTAATTTTTTTTTGTGGGGGAGTTTGCTGCAGAATGAATGAATGAATTAAAACTTGTATCTCAAGGCACAAGTATTTCCAAAAGTTTTTTTTTTTGTTTGGTCTCTATAGTACATATTTTCACTTATTTCAGGTGAGTCTTGAATATATTCCATAATGTACTTACAAGCCGAACAAGCAGCCCTGATTCGATTTCATTACCTTTCAGAAGAAAAAAAAAACGGGAAAAAAGTGGAACATGTGCAAAAAGAAGTGGGAGGTGTGAAAAGGGGCCACACGCACAGTTAATATTTTTACCGTACGAGTCGGCTTTTACAGCAGGTGTCTTTTGAAACGCTGTCGGGATAAAAACGTCCCGCGGCCGCGCATGAGAGCGGCGACATGACAAAGCCTCGCGTCCTGCCGCCCCGCCGATGTCACGACCTTTTCCACATAAAAGGTAAGACGAGACGAGCGGGACGGGATTTCTCGACTTTGTGGGTTAAGTGGGCATCTTTTTTTTTTTTGTTTGTTACAGCGTGTCAGGAATGGAAAATGGAAAAAAAAAGAACTTTCTCCGCTTGGATTGACGACAAGGCGACTTTGGAGAAAGGGGAAAATGTGTCCTTCGCCATGGTGAGCTGTCTTCAAAGTGTGCGCCGCGATGGAGGAGGGGGGGGGGCACGATAAGTGTTGGGGATGTGTTAAATTTGAATACAATAACATTAAATAAAGCCGGTTGTCACGCTCAGGCAGACCTTTCCTTTCTGTCCAAAGCTGCTCGACACAGTTACGGATTTACCAAATCCTCCCGAGACGAAACCAACTCTGTCGCTTCATTGTGTGAGAGGACGCCCCCACCACCACCCCCCACCCTACTTCCACCCCCGCCTGTTGCACCCCCCCCCCCCCCACCGCAACCACGCTGCCAGCCTCCCGTCATTCCGCTGCTCCTCTCATGGAAGTCAGTGTGCAGTTTAAGCTTTTAAGCGTTTTGGGATTTGTTTCAATTTGATGTGGAAATGGAGGGGTAAAAAAAGAAGAACAAGCCGGACGGGTCCTCTTGAAAGTTGGATGGAGGAAATTTTAGCAGGTAATCAAAGCATCAAGAGGGCTTATTACAATTTCCCGTTTTATGGCGAGTTATCAAACGTAGGCACCATGTTTTGCCCACATGTAATGGCAGAATATAACATTTTCCACAATGTAGCGCCAATTCATATGTCGAGTACGTGAAGTTCAAATTTGTTTAATAATCAGACATAATCTGAAAGAGGAGTTTGGTCATTGAAAGGGCCACTGTCATAAAACCTCGTGAGGATTAGCGGCAAAAGAAAATGGATGGATATAAGATGTAACGTTAGTTAGGTTTCTACTCAAAAGTTGTGCGACGAAACAGAATTTGAAGTGGGATCCGACCCAATATGCCAAAAGCATTAAATATGTAACAGTATAAAGTGCCACTGTCATGAAATGCATGATTATTAGTATGTTATTAATGAAAAAACGACAGCTGACATGGACCCATGCGTTTTTTTTTTCCCACCACAAAACATAATTTTGACGTATACGGCTTTTTGTAACCCCCGCCATGAAAATCCTCTCTAGTGATTTGTTTTCGAGAAGAAGCAGGAAGTAACGTACGTGGCGGGACCGCCCTCAAGTGGACTCGTTTGTTTCTATTAGTTTTACGGGGTCACGGGAGTGCTGGTGTCTATCCCAGCTGTCAACGGGGAGGAGGCTCTCCCCATGCCTATGTGGGTTTTCTCCAGGCACTCCGGTTTCCCACCACATCCCCAAAAACACGCAACCTTAAAGGGCTACTGTCATGAAATGGATGATTTTTAGTATGTTATTAATGAAAAAACGGCAGCCAATATGGGCCCATGCGTTTTTTCACCATAAAACATGATTTTGACGTATACAGCTTTTTGTAACTTCCTCTCGAGGGTTTTGTTTTCGAGAAGAAGCAGGAAGTGACGTAAAGGACAACGGCCCCCCCAAGTGGACTCATTTTTTTCCACTAGTTTTACCTCCGGGAAGGTAGGTCGTTGTTCCTCCGTGTTAGCCAAAATGCCGGCTCGTTGCATTGCTGGACATTGCTCTTGCGTACATGGATCATTTTTTACGTTCTGAGAGGATTACGCCCCCCCCCCCAACTTTTATATTTTTTAGTAGCTCTATACACACACCTATCTGTCATTTGGAACCCCACGAAGCTCTCGGCCTTTGCACCCGTGCAATCCATTTTTCACCGAGAATCGTGTCTCTTGCAAACTTATGAAGGGTAAATCCATCCTCCCGTGTTCCAACAATATCCAGCAATACAACGAGCTAGCATTTTGGCTAACACGAAGGAACAAAGCTACTTTCCCGGAGGTAAAACTAACAGAAACAAACGAGTCTGCTTGAGTGCGTTGCTGCCCCGTACGTCACTTCCTCCTTCTTCTCCATAACAAATCCTTCAAGAGGATTTTCATGGCGGGAGTTACATAAAAGCCATATACGTCAAAATCATGTTGTGTGGTGAAAAAACACATGGGTCCATTCCGGCTGCCTTTTTTTTTTTTTTTTAAATTAAAAACATACTAAAAATCCTGCTTTTCATGTCAGTGGACCTTTAAGCATTCCTGACTACTAAATGTAAAGTTTCACCGGGATAAAAAATATCTGGAAAATCTCGAGTTTTGATTCCGGTAAAGTCCTAAAAATGACAATTAATTAGGCCTCTGAATAACAATGACGAAGAAAGAAGAAACCCTTAAAAAAAAGAATCTATTATAAGCAGCTGTGTCTCAACGGTCACCTGGTCCACCGAGCAGCAGGGAATCACCGAGAGAATTTAGTGAGATTGGGCGGAAATTAAAAAAAAAAAATGTTGGGAAATAATTTCTGACATTTTCTGGATGAAGTTTTCCCTTTCATGTGCTTGTAATATAATCTTAATTAGCACTGTCTGCTTTGCACAAGTGATCTGTAACATTTATCTCCAAATGGGAGAAATAAAAACTTAATAAGAGTGGGAAAAAAAAAAACTTTAATGAGGAAGAAAAACTATTTCAAGCGCGAGGTGAAAAATGGAAAATATTCCCAAGAAGGGAATGATGATAACAATAAAAGGCAAATGGCGCGAAAACATCTGGTAAAAATGGCCACGGAGCTTCTGGGGGAAAACATTGTGCTGGTGTGCTTCAAATACGCGCAAATAAAAAGCTGGGAGGCTAAAAACTGCTTGGGGGGGGGACCATGTGAAAAAGATGCCAGCGGGTTGGAGTCCATAAAAAGTCAATGATGGCAGACGCGCTTTGAAAAACACCGACGCTCGGGAAATCTGCTCTAATGGAAAAGAAGCAGCGGGTTTGTGGATGCGCTCTCATTTTTTTTTTTTTTTTTAGCGTGGAAAAAGACGCGTCTGACATTTGAAGGTGGAAAAATAGCTTAATTTAACCAAAATCATTTCATCTTTACAACATACTAAAGACTTGACTCCTCCAAACAATACCAATAGTTCCCCCAAGAAATTTAGAAAATAACTCAAAAGTCAAAACACGTTCAGATCCTTTAATGCTCGTTGGAATTCCTTCGAAAAAAAACCCACAAAAAAATTTCTCAAGAAGCCACACCCAAAATACACAACGTCAGTTATGATTGCTTTTGTTATCTTCTGTTTTCACTCCCCGCTACAAACCTTGTTCTGTTCGACTGATCGACTTTTATTCTCAATAAATAATCAAAATATTGAGAAACCACAACGGCAGCCTCAAAAGACCACAGAGACACAGAAAAAAAACTGTTCCCGCATAAAAGCGGTCCAGATCTTCCTTTCTGCGTGACCCACAGCCATGCAAGATAAAATGGAAAATAACAGACATTACCGTAATTTCCGGCCCTTTTTTCACACGCTTTCAACCCTGCGGTTTATGCGGTGATGGGGATAATTTGTAAATTTTTTCTAACAGCCGCAAGGGGGCACTCGAGCGGAAAAGGAAAGAGTGAGACCGGTGGATTATATGTGTCGGGAAGTGACTTTTGCCGGTATGTTTTTTTTCCACCGGCCCTGTTAGCGCCTCGCTAGCGGTTGCTGCTGTGTTACTGCCGCGTCTCAGTGATTTATTTTTAGTGCTGTGCTACCGTGTTGGTACTGTGTAGCTGCTGCGGCAGTTTTTTTTTGTTTTTTTTACCGATATGATTTTTTTTTTTTTTTTTAATTAGTAGGCTGGAAATTACGGTAGCAACAACTTTTTACAAAACTACATCGGCACTGGGGCCGCCATTGGCGCTGAAGGATCGTTAGTCACCAGAAGACCTCATAGAAATGCAGGTGACACAAATTCACTTTGGCGCCGGTTGAAAATCACCTTTGCATTAGTGGAGTGACTGACGACTCGCAGGAGGAAGCAGCCCAAAAAAGCGAGAAGAGCCGACAGGACTTGCGAGGCGGAAAGGCGGCGAGTAATTAAAGGTGCGTCTAACGGGAGGGTAGTGATGGTGGTGGTGGGGGGGAGGGGCTTGCATTTGATGTAACGCTTCCCGGCAGGACCGCCTTTCACGTGGCCGACAGGAGGGGCGCTAACATGACAGTTGGCGATGAATGCGTTTGTTCCCCCGCTCGGATAAACACGCCGAGCGGCTGACAGCAGATCGGGAAAGCTAAAAATACTCAGCGGCTTAATTAGGCCGGTGATGACCCCGCCCGTCTTTCAGGGGGGTAAACACACGCTTTCATGCTGCACACACACAAACACAGAGAGACACTCAAAACACAATAGCCGGTTTTTTTTTTTTTGGGGGTGGGGGGATCTATTCATGATAGATATTTCTACCAAAGCTCATGATGTTCAGCCAAAGTGAGCTGGATTAAAAAAAAAAAAAAAAAAAGAAAGTTGGGCAGAAGTAACACTAAAATGGCCACTTCAGACCAAAATGGCAGACTTCCTGTGAGTCATCAAACTTCTCACACAAAACAGTAACAAACTTTCGATAAAGAATTGCATATTTAGGTTCATTCATCTGTCTGTCCGTCCGTATATGTGTACCAAACTTGGTACCCACTGGAGAAACAAAATCAAGATTGATTTCCATTTTTAAGAAGCTGTGGAAATGGGCAAAATGAGCAGACACAGAAGCTCTTTTCAAAGAAGACAACATCTCACAATCAAATGAAGTGACCGGAGCAATATTATCCTATCATTCCGAGCCATATTTAGATGATACGCGGATCACTTGTAAATAATACCAGCCTCCAAAACAGTAAGTATGAGCCAGCCCAGCCGAAGCCTTGCCCCTCATCAGAAGCTGTACATCGACAAATTTAGCACCCCTGACTCACGTACGCGGATCTTTTGTTACATTCTGAGAGGATTACGTGCCCCCTCCCCCAACTATTGTTTATTTTAGTCTCTCCATACACACTCACCTGTCATTTGGAACCAACGAAGCTCGTGTCCTTTGCACCTGTGCAATCCATTTTTCACGACGAACCGGGTCTTTTTGAAAAGTATGAAGAATGAATCCATCCTTCCCAGTGTTCAAAGTATATCCAGCTGGCATTTTGGCTAACACGAAAGAACAAAGAGCAACATTCCAGCAGGTAAAACTAGTATAAACAGACCAGACCGCTTGAGTGGGCGTCTGCTACTGATGTCACTTCCTGCTTCTTCTCGAAAACAAATCCCTCGAGAGGATTTTCATGGCCGGAGTGACAAAAAGCCATATACGTCAAAATGATGTTGTGTGGTGAAAAACGGATCGGTCCATTCCGGCTGCCTTTTTTCCCATTAATAACATACCAAAAATCATGCATTTCATGACAGTGGTACTTTATACTGTTACATATTTAATGCTTTTGGCGTATTGGATCGGATCCCATTTCTAATTCTGTTTAGTCGCAGAACTTTTGAGTAGAAACCAAACTAACGTTACATCTTACATCCATCCATTTTCTTTTGCCGCTTACCCTCACAAGGGTCACTGGATGGGCTGGAGCCTATCCCAGCTGTCAACGGGCAGGAGGCGGGGTACACCCTGAACCAGTTCCCAGCCAATCGCAGGGCAGATCGAGACAAACAGCCGGGCTCACAATCATACCTAGGGGCAATTTAAAGTCTCCAATTAATGTTGGATGTTTTTGGGATGTGGGAGGAAACCAGAGTGCCCGGAGAAAACCCACGCAGGCACGGGGAGAACACGCAAACTCCACACAGGCAGGGCCGGGATCGAACCCAGGACCTCAGTACTAATCGTTTCGGAATTTCTCAGAGGCATAAACGTAGCATTGGGCGTGTTGCTTCCCGGCAAATAAAGACGAGGGTGTGGAAGAAGCGGGAGAAAGCGAAGTGACAGTAAAGCGGCTCTCGGGAAGCACGTTTACAAACTTACGGCAAAGTTTTCCCGACGCGTCTGGGAAGTTGCGGCGCCCTGATGGAACCTGATGAATAAAACGTTCATCTTTCATCTGTGTGTGTGTCCCCCCACCCCCCGCTTGACGTTATTTCTCCATTTGGCGGCTAATATCTGCGCGACCGACCGCTGGCCTCCGCTTCTCTCGCCGCTGTCTGGAGTGCGGCAAAGAACATTTGGTAATTGAAGATCATTGTCTCTGCGAGCGCCCACGTTCCAACTCGAGACAGCCTCATCTCCTCCACACGTAGGCACACATTTATTTATAGTGCGCGCACACACGGGTGAACTTTTGCCTCACTTCCTTCCTTGTTTGTTTGTTTCCTTCCTTCCTTCAACCACGGGCTATTTTTTTTTCCTTCCAATTGGATTTCATTTGCGACGGAGCGAAAGCAGCCTTTGCGATCTCGCCGCCTTCCTCGCATCAATTTCTTTCCCCTCCCCTCCTTCTTCCTTTCGCTCTCCGGTGAAATATCTTCTCTCACTCCGCCTTGGACAGCAGCTCCATTTTCCTTTTGATGGATCTCGAGGAGAAGGAAGAAAAGAAGTGAGAGGGGGGAAAAAAAAAAAAAAAAGCATCATCCGTCTACCCGTCCGGGAGCCTTTCCGCGCCGGCGTCAGAAGTTAAGAGGACGGTGATCAGGCAGTCGATGTTCCCGGGGGACACGCTGACCTCACACACAGCGCAAATACCGTACAATTTTTTTTATTTTTTTTTTGGGACTCATGAACATTTTGCTGGTCAATGGATCGGGTCATTTGGCGGCACGATGACCTAGCGGTTAGCGCACATGCCTCGCAGACCTTCCTGTATGGAATTTGTGAAGGTGAATTCCACCTCTCTACTATCAAGCAAACTAATTTTATTTCCTCAAATATGTATGACAGGTTTATAGAAGATTCCAAATCAGGTGGACAAAAGTATATTTTTGTTTCTTACACCAAAGAACATGCGGCACGGTGGGCTCAGCTGGTAAAGCGTTGGCCTCACAGTTCTGAGGTCCCGGGTTCAGTCCCAGACCCGCCTGTGTGGAGTTTGCATGTTCTCACCGTGCCTGCGTGGGTTTTTTCCGGGCACTCCGGTTTCCTCCCACATTCCAAAAACATGCAACATTAACTGGACACTCTAAATTGCCCCTAGGTGTGATTGTGAGTGCGATTGGCTGGCATCCTGTTCAGGGTGTACCCCACCTCCTGCCTGTTGACAGCTTGGATAGGCTCCAGCACTCCCCGCGACCCTCATGAGGATAAGCGGTGAAGAAGATGGATGGATGGATGGATGGACGGATACACCAAAGAACCCGCCCCAATCAAATGTTGATGTTAGGTCCATCGAGGACTCTACATTGTCTACAGCTTTGATCGTGAGTTTGAACAGTGCCTAAATATACCACGCGACGGTGTGTCCCACTTCTCTCGCCCAATTATTGTTGTGCTGTCCTCACGACACGTCACTATGTGAAGCTAGGCAGCCAGCAAACTTATAAAGAAACTGCGTACACGAGGCGATCTTTTCTTGCTTTTATGGAGGTCCCTTGTGGCAAATGAATTCATAAACGTAACTGAAAGATACAGAAAATGTACATTACACTGCGCACTGAGTGCCGTTGTGCAACGTACAGGTAGCTAGCTTATTCATGCTAAACACACTTGTTTACATCGAGCTTTCAAATAAAATAGAATTGTGACCTCAACCTCATGTCTGTGAACATAAAATACTTACAAAGATGAAAGTTTTCCAAGGTTCAAATGTTTAGAACACATTCAGCAAAGTTCTGAGTTGTTCTCAGACTTAATGTTCATCATGGTCATATTTCCCTCGGAGATACAACAGAGATCCTCTTTAGTCGTACTGAGCACTCACTCAACATAGGAAATAAATGATCCTCACAGGTGTCACTCTGATGCTTTTTCTTTTAAAACATTTTAACACATCATGAAACAAACATCCATCCATCCATCCATATTCTTTGCCGCTTATCCTCACGAGGGTTGCGGGGAGTGCCGGAGCCTATCCCAGCTGTCAATGGGCAGGGGGCGGGGTACACCCTGAACTGGTCGCCAGCCAATCGCAGGGCACATTGAGACAAACAGCCGCACTCACAATCACACCTATGGGCAATTTAGAGTGTCCAATTAATGTCGCATGGTTTTTGGGATCTCCCACGCAGGCACGGGGAGAACATGCAAACTCCACACATGCGGGTCGGGATTGAACCCGGGTCTTCAGAACTGTGAGGCCAATGCTTTACCAGCTGACCCACCATTGCTGCCTGAAATAAACATATTTTTATCGTAACTAACGTATTTATGAAATATACAAATATTTTAACGAAAGACATTGCAATTATTCTTAATTATTAGATTATTAAAATTATTATTTTTTCCAAAAGAACAATTTCATCGAAGCTGATTCGTGTCATTGCTTCTTTGTCCTACGTACTCTGGCGTTGACCGGCGATCCGCCCAGGCTGCACCCTTCAAACGGATTAACTATCAAAAATAGTGTGTAAACAACATTGTCTATAAGATCTAAAAGTTATAAATCCAACGTACGATATTATCCTCTCCCGCCAACTGCCGCTTAGCATCGATCCGACGGCAATAAAGCACACACTTGAAGTGACGTCTAATTAGCTGGCCTCTCTTTGTCTAATTAACTGGGCGCTGGTTGTTATGCGAATGGTCGCCAGGTGATCAATAACGGCCGAGACAAGCTAATTCCTCAACTAGCTCGGCGCGCTGATTCCTGCAATATCGGCCGGCGGTCATTTTGGACGCTGGACGCAAAAGCGTCTACTGAAGTGACTGATGTGTGGCGTGGTATTCATTAGGCCAGTGAAGGTTTAAGGAAACAGTTTTTAAGAGTTGTTCCCATTTTTTTCAATGGCTACCCACTGTGACACTTGTGTATTGCATATTTAGAAGAAGAAAATGCATAGTTTGAATAGTTGTCCACTGCAGTGGCGGATGATGAAGTTTTACAAAGACTCCTGATCGTTTGAGTAGCAGCCTACTGTAGTCCCGTGTTGACACGAAGACTCTTTGAATAGATGTCCACTGTTTTGGCTGATGCGTGACTTTGGTATTAATATTTGTGCATTTGGAAGAAACTGCTTTTATCCATTGACGCTGTAAGGACTGATGCGCATCTTTAATTTAAGACACAGAGGAAAAAAATGATGATGGTAAGGAAGTGAAGAAATGGGTCCAAGCGGGGAGGAACAGTTGGCGGAAGGTGTCTGGTGTTCTATGTGACAGGAGAGTCTCCGCTAGGATGAAGGCCAAAGTCTATAAAACTGTGGTCAGGCCAGCCATGATGTACGGATGGCACTGAAGAAACAACGGGAAGCAGACCTGGAGGTGGCAGAAATGAAGATGTTGAGGTTCTCGCTCGGAGTGAGCAGGTTGGATAGGATTAGAAATGAGCTCATTCAAGGGACAGCAAGTTTAGTGAGAGCAGACTTTGATGGTTTGGACATGTCCAGAGGCGAAAAAAAAAAAAACAGCTTTTGAATTGTTGGCCACTGTAATGACTTCAACTCAACTTTCACCATCACAACTAATGCATGTAGAAGAAAATGAGTTTTTAAACAGCTATAATCTTTTGTGACGGATTCACAACTTCAACATCAAAACTCTCGTACTGTAATTTCCGGCCTACAAGCCGCGACTTTTTTCACACGCTTTCAACCCTGCGGTCTATGCGGTGATGAGGCTAATTTGTGCATTTTTTCCAACGGCTGCAAGGGGGCACTCAAGCGGGAACAGGTAAGAATGAGACCGGTGGAATATATGTGCCGAGGAAGTGACCTTTAACGGCACTGTTAGCGCTGCGCTAGCGTTAGCGCTGTGGTAGCGTGTTGCTGCTGTGTTACTGGCGTGTCTCAGTGATGTTTACCTGTAAGCTTTATTTTAACCACCCCTATTAGCGTTAGCGCTAGCATTAAACTCTTTCTGTGTACCGTATTTCTTTGTAAATATCTCGTGTTTCAATATGGGTTTCAATGTGGCTTTTACACAGCTGCGGCGTATGTATGTACCAAATGGTATTTCCTTTATAAATGTACGCAGTGAGGCTTGTAACGTGGTGCGCCCTGTAGGCCAGGAATTACGATAACTGATGCGCAACCTTCATATTAAAAGTCATATGATTAATAAGATAAACTGATTTTGTATTGTTGTCCACTGTTATGATCAAGTCTCATCCCATCCATCCATCCATAATTGTGAGTGCGGCTGGTGTCTCTCTCTCACTTGGTGTACCCCGTGTACCCCGCCTCCTGCCCAATTACAGCCGGAATAGGCTCCAGCACTCCCACGGCCCTCGTGAGGATAAGCGCCTCAGAAAATGGACGGCTATACTGTATATATTCAGTATATATTTGAACCTATTCCATTGATGTTCCAAGGTTGTTGTTTCTGACAGATATCCTGGTGTCATTTGCGAGATCGGATACATACCGTATATAAATATTTGACTGGCTCAGGCCATTAAAGGCTGAAGTGAAACCTCTGTGTTCTGCAGCCGTGTGGAAAAACGCCGATAAAACAAATCTGTCTTTCTTTTTTATTTTTTCTCCCCCCCCCCCTCTTCTCTCATCTAAATCAAGTCTGCGGGCGCTCGATAAGGACGCCGCCCCGCTCGTCTTATCAGACAGGAAGTCAACAGCGTGATACTGACGCCGGGCTTTTTGATCAGGTTGCTTTTTCGACTGCACACTTTGGCGGAGGCTAATTAGCGGGTGACATTCTTCCGCGAGCCGACGCGACGCAGCGCCTGCCGCGCAACCAAACTTCATTTGATTGACCCCCTGATATTAGCTAACCCCACAATGCACTGCTTTCCTACATCACCCAGTTCATTTTCAAAGCCAATAATCTCATAATAGTGTTTATTAAAATAGCGAGACATTTTTTTTTTGAAAAATGTAATAATACCAACTTGACGAGAAAATTGTTTAATTTTTCAAACAATGTTTGAGAAAAACAGGAAAGGGTATTTTCATGTTTTACACCAGTGGTTCTTTTTAAGATATACCAGGATCATTTTCATATAATTTGAAAAAAAGGGCTGACGCTCACGCTACCCTGAGAACGTCGGATCTCGTCAGACCTCGGAAGCGAAGCGGGTTTGGCCCTGGTTAGTACTTGGATGGGAGACCGCCTGGAAATACCAGGTGCTGTAAGCTTCTCTCGCTGGCTAAACTGCAGAAGGGTTGTGTCAGGAAGGGCATCTGGTGCAAAACTGTGCCAAACAAATGTGCGTTTGTCCGAGATGACACGCTGTGGCGACCCCTAACCGGACAACCCGAAAGGAAAAGAAGAAGAAGAATCATTTGAAAAAGTCCAGTTCCCATTTTTGATGCTTAGGCCGCACACCCCGAAGACAAAATGGAGAAAACCAATTAAGAAACGGCAAAAAACAACAAAGAACACGCATAAAGACATGTGAGAATATTGTTCAAACGAACCTATAATCAAACCGCAGTTTTTTTATGTACGCTGGAGCTAATTGCCTAGCTTGAGCCTGACTCCGATGTGGTTCTTTAATGTTTGGATCAGAGTAGAAGGTACAGTACTGTATATCAGCATCACTTTGTGGTTATTATATAGGATTATATTTAATTTAAATGACGATCCCACACTTCCGCCATCATTCCAACAGTGACATGTCTGTGTGGAAAACAAAGACAATGGCGCTAACCTGTCATGAGCGGGGCTTGGCCACTGCCAAGAGGGGCGTGGCCATGCCACTGCTCTGGGCGGTGACACCTGTCACCGCTCACAGCTGTTTCCTATTGGGACTGTAACTAGACAGGCTTTTAAGTTGGAGTTTTTGTCACTGCCATTTGCCAGTTCGTTGCCCTGAGTTAGTGAGTTGTATTCACTGACAGTAAGAACCTCAACCATTGAGAATAGTGTAGTGTTGAACTATCCTCGTCACAGCGTTTCTGTGCCACCACAGTTTAGTCCTGTCTTAGTTTATGTTTCATAGTTATAGTCAAGTCCTAGTTCATGTTTCCTAGTTTGTCTCCTAGTCATCAGACCTCGATTCTCATTTTTGGGTCCCGCCTAGCCTAGCGTTTCTGCACCTCTGCCTTCTGGGACTGCTAACACCGTGTATGACCCCGGTTCTTGAATAAACCACGCCTAACATCACGCTCGCGTCTCGGAGTCCTGCATTTGGGTCCAGCCCTGCACCGATGGTTCGTGACATAACCTGTTTCAGGCTGCACATCTAAGCGGGAAGTTTGCGTAGACTGAGACAAGTTAGTCAACTTTACCTCCCCCAGCGTTAGGCTCAAATGTCAAAACAGGTCAAATTAGAGTTTGTAAGGGTTAACGCACCATTTCTGCCGTCTGCGCTAACACCTCAGCCGTGAGATCCCAGCACTCCGTTATCCCGGCACATTTCGCTAACGGCCCTTTTTTGCCGAGACGCTCCGTTAATTCCAAAGTCAGCACAAGTTTTAAACGAGCCCCCTCGACTTGAGCCGTGGTTGCCGGGCGGATTAAACTCAATATTTTAAGTGTCACAGACGCAGCGGACAGGAAAAGCCACCGGAAAAAGCCGTTCTTTTTTTTCTTCATATGCTGATGTAATAAATTGATTCAGTGTGCATAAATATGCATAAATTTGCATCTATCCAGGAGGAGCCAGCCGGAGTGTATACTACAGGGTCATTTCGGAGAAGTACAGCATACTTTTAAAGTTGATTTCTCAGTTTTAACCCGTTTCCATACACGTGCGATGATTTTGATTGGAATATATTTACACCGCATTAAATCTGAGGAATTTGTACTTTAAATGGTATTAATAATAAATAAATTAATAGTGTTTTTCCTCCAACGTGGAACAATAATCCCTGAAAATTTGAAGACGATCAGTATAAAAAGGTGAGTGGTAGATAGTGAAGAAATGATAACTTTTGATACAAAATTTTTTGGATCATATATATTTCAAAATTAACAGCATTGTTGTTGCAAAATGTTAAAAATAATTCCTGGTAGGTATTTGAAGACAACAGAACCCTTATGTATCTTATATTAGACGTGTGTAGTGTTCTTATTCATATTGATTTTGATCACAGCAATCATAAAGTACCTTGGTACAAATACTATTCAAAATTAATACCATTCCTGCTACAATTTGACTTAATGCATCAAAAATAAGTTGAAAAAAAAAACACTGTGTTGTTGCTCCAAAGAGGGTGAACGTATCGTCATATAGTTTTTGATCCAGGCTAACCGAAGCACCTTGTACCAGTTAGCATTCACAATCTCGAGAAAAACTTCAAATTCAAGAAAAAAAGTTGAAACCAGGACTAGTTAACAACTTCGAGAGAATGTGAGGTTCCTTTAAGTTTTCACACAAGTTTTCAAAAACTGAACAACAAGCCCGAGATGTTGACAAAAGGTTTGTCTTGAAAACTTTGCACTAGCTGACAAGGAACGTGATCATCCCGAGGCACTTTCAGTATTCAAGACTCAAAATGGGAAATGTCCAAAGAGCTGCGATTTTGGAACTTTTTCAGCGATCCGGTCCATTAGGGGATCCCACGGGAGGCTCGGTGAAGTTCAAACCCCTTCAGGTAACGTGAGAGGGGAGCAGGTGGGCGACGAGACGGGGGACACCGTAAACCGTAGTTATCTCAACAGTGGTCTCCTAATGACTCGGCGGGACGCTCGCACGCCCTCCCCCCCATACGGGGCAAGCGGGGGCGGCCGGGCCCTTGTGTGCGTGCTGGGTTAATTACACGGTGGCCGTTTTGTGCGGGACAAGGTGAGGGAAAAAGGATCTGGTAGAGGAAAAGTGGCGACTCGGGTTTCCCGCGAATCCCACCCCCCCCCTCCCCGAAACACACTGCGGCCTTGTTGCGGGGGTTTGATCTGGCACATTCTTTGCTCTCTTCCCAGGAGGATTAAAACAGGAGGGACGGAAAAGAAAATGAACGAAAATGAATGAAAGATGTTTTCCAGGTTCTTTATAAAGCGCCAAAATTTACAGCGCAAAAATCAATACAAATATATCCATATGTGTAGTGCAATATTTGTTCATGACAGGATAGATGACAAAATGTTTTGGAAATTCAAATGTTCAATCTAAATCAATCGATTCTTGCTCCAGGACAGAAAAGTAATCTCTTGAAGTTTGAAGCACATTGTAAGAAAGATAAACAACAGATCCAGAATTTTTTAAAGGATTTTGGCACCAACTATTAAACTATTATTTGGTAAGATTTTGTTGAAAATGAAAAGTAGTCATGCCTATTGTGCATTGAGGCAAAGAGAGATAGCTGAGGAGTAAACAAGTTCCTCCCACTTTTTGAATATGTATAGTTAAAATGTGGTTTTATATGTTTACATCTTATCTCTTTTTTGTTACTTTTTTGCATTTCATATAAAGAATTCAGTTAATCATTTACACCTTTTTGACCATTTGAACGCGGTTGTCCTGCAGGAGTGTGGATGAATAATGAATGTCTGGAAGGAAATGATACAACATTGTGGCCCAGTGTGTCCACTCTTCATGTGCCCCATTTTAACGAGTGGCCCAGACCACAAAGTAACCCCCCCCCACCCCTGACCCCCCTGCCCCGGCCAGGACCCCCTCTAGAGTGGCTGTAAAGCCGCGGGCCGCCCCGGCAGTGCCAGATGCCTGATTTATGGTGAGCATTTGCTCCTGTGGTTCTGGTTGCAGTTTTGGCAGCGCGACGCTAAAGTTCCCCCCCGAAGCAAGCTGTCCACCAGCCAGGAGTTGCCGGGGATGCAACAATTCCGATGGTGGTTCATTCATCATTTTGTCACTGGCTGGCTGTCATTTGACAGTTTGTTTTTTTTTATATATATTTACAGTAGTGAGTGCGTGAGTGAGCTATCCGGTCTCAGTTAGCCTGTCAGCTACTTTCCTAATATGATTTCATCAGCTCATTTTTCATGAAGTGGTGGTACAGTGAAACAACTGGTTCGAGCGTCTGCCTTACAGTTTTGGAGGACAATGATTCAAATCCTGGCCTCTCTGGACTTTGCATTTTCTCCCCGTGGCTGCGTGGGTTTTCTCTGGGCACTCCGGTTTCCTCCCACATCCCAAAAACATGCATTAATTGGAGATTGTTTCTGTATGCCCTGCAATTGGCTGGCAACCAGTTTAGGATGTACCCTGTCTCCAAACTGAAGACAGCTGGGATAGGGTCCAGCACTCCCGTGACCCTGGTGAGGATAAATGGCTCTGATGATGGATGGTTTATTCACTAACCACATTATTAATTAGCTAGTCAGTCAGTCTGTCCTTAAACTGTCCACTAAGAGTCAGTTCATTCGTTGGGCAGTCAGTTTCTTTGTTGATGAGTAATTGAGTTATTTCGTTAGTTAGCTATTTCGCTTTTCAAGACAGATCTTTAGTAACTGACTATTCAGTCAGTCAGTCAGTAAGCTACTTATGGTTGGCTAATGAATTAAAAAGCTATTTAGCCAGTTAGAAAGGTGAGTGTGGTAAGGAAATGAAGAAACGGGTCCAAGCAGGTTGGAACAGCTGGCGGAAGGTCTATGGTGTGTTATGTGACAGAAGAATCTCTGCTAGGATGAAGGGCAAAGTTTATAAAACAGTGATGAGTCTAATCCATGATGTATGGATTAGAGATGGCAGGAAGCAGAAGTGGAGGTGGCAGAAATAAAGATGTTGAGGTTCTCGCGATGAGTGAGAAATTTAGATAGGATGAGAAATGAGCACATTAGAGGGACAGCCAAAGTTGGATGTTTTGGAGACAAGGTTCGAGAGAGCAGACGTTGATGGTTTGGACATGTCCAGAGGTGAGAGAGTGAGTATATTGGTAGAAGGGTGCTGAGGATGGAGGTGCCAGGTAAAAGAGCGAGAGGAAGACCAAAGACAAGCTTGATGGACGCTGTGAGGGAAGACATGAGGACAGTGGGCGTTAGAGAGGAAGATGCACGAGATGGGCTGGATGGAAAAAGATGATACGCCGTGGCGACCCCTAACGGGACAAGCCAAAAGGAAAAGAAGAAGAAAGCCAGTTAGAAAGTCAGTCAGTTCATATTTGTGAGTTTATTACATTAGTCAGTTTGTTTCTCAATTAGTCAGATTGTTGTAAGCCCTTCAGTTGGTCAATCAGTTATTAGGAAGCTATTCGGTGACCCAGTCAGTCAATTAGTTGGTGAGCTACCCACTCACTGTTTGAGTTGTTCAGGTTGTTGGGTCGTTTAGTAGTAAGCTATTTCGTCTCGCAATTAGTTTGTTTGGAAAATATCAAGTCACTTAGTTAGTTAGTAAGTCAATTAATCAGTCAGCAAGCTATTCCATTAGTCACTAAGTCAGCCAGTCACTTGTTTATGTTGTGGTTATACAACTAGTGTTGTCATAGTAACCACATATTGACGTGTTGCTTTCAGTTTAGTAGGATGCTATCGCGGTATAAATGAAGGAAGTGGCGGTTGCAAAGCCGAGCACTCCTCCTCGTATATAGCGTAGCGTCAGATCTCATTACACGCCGGATGAAGGCAGCCAAGAAGTGACTGACTGAGTGCACCTACTTCTTCTTCCTCTTCTGTGAAGCGGCGATGGTGTGATTAAGACGCATCGTCCCACTTTGTGCATTCATCAAGCTCCGCCTTAATGAAGAGATCACAGGCGCAGATGCGGCGCGCTGAAATATGACGCCATTAGACTCTGACCCGCGGCATTTAGCTTGTTTACCCCTCAAACCCGACGCTCGATATGTGAAGTGTAAGTGATGACCTGCCACGCCAGCTCAGAGAAGGACAATCTTTCATCGTTGGCTCTTCAAACGGGAAGGACATGCGCGCCGCCTTTTCTGCCTCTCTGGTGGCAATGATGCTAATAAAGTGATTGACAGCGTGTAGCGCTTTTGTAATTGCGTTTGTGTCTTGTTGAACAAAGAGCGAGGGGATAGTTGGGGGGCGGCAGAGTGACAGTCTGTCCTCTTCCCTGGGAAAGTGTGCAGAAAAATAAAGCAGCCACCTTGTAAAATGTTGCTTATTTCACCCTCCAGACGCTAGCGGTGACCTCATGATTTGTTTAGGTTTGGATGTTGTTTAGGTTCTAATTCAAATGTGAACAAGGCCATCATCCCAGTCCTGAACGGTAGCTTTCCTTTACCACATCGGTCTCAAAACACATCAGTCCAGAAACACATCAGTCCTGAATCATATGAACCCTAAACTATATCACTCATAACTCCTGAATCAGTGTAATACTAGTAAATCACATAAATGGTTGGACCAATCAGTTCTCCATTGTCCTAAATCACACGAGCCCATGAAGATACTTGTCTCAAATCACATCTTCTTGAACAACATTAGTCATGAGATACAGCAGTCTTGAACTGCATCCGTTGAGAACCAGTTCAGTTCCGCACCACATCAGCCTTGAAACATATTAATTGTCTAGATTCAAAGGAGTTTTTAATAATGTCTGTCAGGAATACCATCAGATGAAAGAACCATATCAGTCTTCAATCATTCTGAACCATATCAACCCTGAATCAAATCAGTCCTAGATGGCGTTAGTTCTGAATCACATTAGCCCAAAATTACCTCAGTTGCGAACTACTTAAGCTCTCAGATGTCCTGAACCATATAAGTCCCCATTCACACCAAGGAACTCTAAATCAGTCCTAGATCACATCAGTTGCACCCCACACTAGTCATCAACCAACATGAACCACATCAGTCCCGAAGCACATCAGACCAAAACACATTCATGCCAAACACATCACTCCTGACCCACATCAGTTTAGAACTACATTACATTTATTTTCTTGAAGTACATCAGTCCTGAAACATGGTCCCCAATCACATTAGTTGCAAACCACATCAGTCCTGGACCAGTTCAGTTCTGAACCACACCAGCCTTGAAACATAGTGGTTTTCGAGATCCAAATGAGTTCTTAATAATGTCTGTCAGGAATAACATAAAAATGAAAGAACAATATTAGTCCTCAATCGTTCTGAACCATATCAATCCTGAATCTAATCAGTCCCAGATGACATCAGTCCAAATTACCTCAGTTGCAAACTATTTCAACTCTCCAATGTCCTGAACCATATAAGTCCCCATTCACACCAAGGAAATCTAAATCAGCCCTAGATCACATCAGTTGCAACCCACACTGGTCATCAGCCAAGATGAACCACATCAATCCCGAAGCACATCAGACCAAAACACATTCATGCCAAACACATCAGTCCTGACCCGCATCAGTTCAGAACGACATTACATTTATTTTCTTGAACCAGATCAGTCCTGAAACATAGTCCCCGATCACATTAATTGCGAACCACATCGGTCCTGAACTCGTCATTCCTCAATCACGTCAGTCAGTATTGGAATATCTTGGATTAGAATTCACATTAGATCAAACAAAATTGTGGAAAAGCAATCAAGTTATGGCATTGGCAAATAAAAGATTACAACACTGATTAATTGTCCAATGGGATTGCTCCAATGTCATCACTAACCTGGACTACTTGGCATCGCGTGTGAAAATTGCTATGTTATGCAGTGATGTGCTAAACCGCAACAGAGCTTATTTCAACTCTGTGACATCATCACTTAGCATTTAAGCATGAGGCCATTTAATTTAAATACGCACCATTTTTTACCTAGAAATTATGAGCACAATTAGTAGTGACTGGAAAATTAAACCTTCCATAAACCAAAACTATTGTTTCAATCCGAGCAGACAATTGTCACTAATTAGCATGTCTCGTAAATCCCAACACGGACGTGACCCCATATCCCCGCCCCCTCCCGCCAACAGCTGGATGAGTATGGATGGCGTCCAGCTAACTCGCTAGTGCGCGCAATAATCCACCATTCTTCTGCTGAATGTGGCATTAGCATAAATTCTTGGCAGTCGTGGTTAGCATTGTGCTATTGTGTCGATACTGACTCTTTTGTTCCAGTCCACCTGTTGACCTGGAAGCGACACAGAATCTTCGCTCCGTGCGGACTCTCGATTACGTGAGACTCTGGGCTCGTTAGCACCAGGAACCGCAGGCCTATCTAGTCGGGAATGTGGTGCGGGAAGACACAGAGTAATTTAGCAGTGTTAATTGGCAGCAAATAATTGATTATATGCTAAACAAAGGCTACTGTACCAAATATTAACATTGGTTTTCAAGTATTTATTTGCAGCTGTATCACACAAATAAATCGCAAAAAAAATAATACATTGTGATTTCTGGATTTTTCTTTTTAGATGATCTCTCTCACAGTGGACATGCACCTACGATGAATATTTCAGACCCCTCCATGATTTCTAAGTTGGAGAACGTGCAATATAGCAGGGTGTTCAAATACTTATTTTCTTCAATGTATATATATATATGTATGTAAATGTAGATATGAGTAAGAAAGACGCCAGGAGCGATACTGACTCAGCGCTTGGCTGGAGTGCTCCATCAGTGGCTTTTATAGTCATTCCTCACTCACTCTACACACTCGACAAACTGCATCATCTTTTCTCATAACCGCAACACACACTTTGCACTACCTACTGTGACGCACACGCACACTTGGGGCCTACCCACCTGCACTCTGTCGGAGCGCGAGGTGCCTCGTCTGAATTCCGGCGTGCTGGCATTTCAAAGAAATTTGAAAGGACGAGCATATATTGCAGTATATTCCGCTCACGGGCTGCGCTGATCCGAAATCCAGAGCGGCGCAACATTGCCAGCTACGGGGATCTGTTACTCATCGCAGTGGTTTATCGACCTGAACGCGTACTTGACGAACATATCTGTTGGAAGCAGTATAAGGTTGGGTTCCAGTTTACAAATATAAATGTATACGGATCCAATCAGTTAAACAAGAGAGATACGCAAAGCTTGCTTAAAAATAAACACGCCAGATATTAGTTCGCCCCATTTGGGAGATTCACAAATCCCAATGTGTCATTTCAGGGTCTATTGACAGCCAACAATATCTGCCGTCTCTCTCGTCCCCTTTCTAGTCCTGAAACACATCAGTCTTATTTCACGTCCATCCATCCGTTTTCTTTGCCGCGTATCCTCACGAGGTGTCACAGGGAGTCCTGGAGCCTATCCCAGCTGTCGACGGGCAGGAGGCGGGATACATCCTCAACTGGTTGCCAGCCAATCGCAGGGCACATACAGACTGTTATGCTCCTGGTATTCTGCCCAGGCTGGGCGTGGCCAGCCAATTAGTCGGCACACACCCGCACCTTGTTTCGGCTGAATACGCCCGGTACTTATAGGACCTGGTGACGACTGGTCCTCCGCCAGATCGCTGAGGTTCATGCCCCGTTCCAGCACTCTCGTATCCCTCATCGTCAACCCGTGTGTACCGACCTTCGCCTGTTCTCCGACCGACCCCGTAAGCCCGACTCCTTTGACACTTCTGCCTTCCTTGATCGTTCTCCCGTGTACCGACTCCTGCCTGCCCGCTGACCTGCTCTCTACGCCCGACGTCCCGACTACCGCTGCTGCACCTGACCACCTGCCCGATCCCCGACCATTGAATAATAAAAAATTTTCCCGAATTAACTCTGCGTCACCCGTGTCCTCCTGCATTTGGGTCCTACCTCCATTCCGATGGGTCGTGATACAGACAAACAACAGTTGCACTCACAATCACGCCTACGGGCAATTTAGAGCAGTGATTTCCAAACTTTATAGAGCCAAGGCACATATTTTACAATTGAAAAATCCCACAGCACACCAACAAAAGTAAATGTCACCAAAAATGGATCGATTAATGACTGTATGTACTTCCTGCCATCTAATAGAAGAGGATTTTTTTTTTTTTTGTTCTGTCTGTCATTGTGCCTCACTGGCATAAATAGATGAATAAAGATGCATTATTTCTTGGAATAAATGTATTTTTTTAGCATTTACATAAAATTGAATAACTTCCCACAGCACACCCGAAAAGCGCTTATGGCACACTGTTTGGAAATCACCGATTTAGAGTGTCCAATTAATGGTGCATGTTTTTGGGATGTGGGCGGAAACCGGAGGGCCCGGAGGAAACCCACGCAGGCACGGGGAGAACATGCAAACTCCACACGGGTGGGGCCGGGATTGAACCGGGTACCTCAGAACTGTGAGGCCAACACTTTACCAACGTGCCTCCATTTCACGTGTCTAATTTATTCTTTTTTTTTTTTTGTCATAAAATCAAAAGCTAGTTTTGTGTACAAAACTTTTGTAGTTTTGTGATTTGATTCAAGGTGAGAATACCGTGTACGACGTAAAATGTAAAGCAAAGTTCATAAAACATGTACGACTGTATAACTACAGTAGATACATGGGGGGCAGTGTGCGTGTGCGCACGTGCGTAGGTGTACGTTTGTGTGGATCTGGTCGTTACGCGTGATGGATGCGTCCGCACTCTGAAACGCGGCACTTCATAAATGCTGCCGTGGCTTCCGGGGGGGGGGGGGGGGGGGGGAGAGATAACGAGGAGAGGAAGAGTGAGACAGAGATGGGGAGTTCACAGAGGGGGTGAAGGGAGTGTGTGTGTGTGGTATGAAGAATTGAAGAAGTGGCGGTTCAGGCGATGGATGTGGGGGGGGTGGGTATGATGGTGAGGTGCTCAGATTTTAGGGAGGCGGAGGAGTCTGTTTTCACTCTAATCTGTTTACTCTGCAATTTGTGTTTTCACAGCCTGTCCATTCATTCTGCTTAACCTGACACTTCACTCACCAACAGGAAGTGTGCGCTAGAATTGCGTGTCCGCGTGCACGTGAGCCGGAGAGAAAGAGAGAGAGAAAAAAAATCTCATTTAAACCTCACTTTTATAGACATGTGAGGTGGGCGCCATATTTAGCGCGTAACACATTTACAAGACCTCCTGTCATTAAAACTGAGAAGAGAGCATTCGGCAATTGTCGAGTGCTTTAATGCGGATCACTTTGGCAATTATCGATGATGTAACCTAAGAATGGGTGGTGTGTGTGTGTGTGTGTGTGTGTGTGTGTGTGGGGGGGGACTCCATATACTCTATTTAACGCGCTTACGAGACATCCGGTCATTAAAACCGAGAAGAAGAGTGAAAAGCTTTGTGAAGTGCTTTAATGCAGATGATTTTGGTAATTACACAGGGCGCTGGTCTAATACATTTAAGTACTGTACATGCTGAAGTTTGTGTGTGTGTGTGTGTGTGTGTGTGCAAATCCATATATGCAGTGGTTAACAGTTTTATTAAACTACCTGTCATTAAAAATGAGAAGCATCACAGTGTGCTCTAATGCAGATGATTTTTGCTAATTACACAGGGTGGTGGTCTAATACGTTTGTTAAGCGTTCTGTGTGTGTGTTTGTGTGTGTACATTTATGAGAACACCTGTCATAAAAAAAAAAAAAAAGAAGGATCATGAGGTGCTCTGATGCAGATGATTTTTGGTAATTACACTGGGTGGTAGTCTACTAATACATTTGTTAAAATGTGTGTGTGTCTCCATATACAGTGCTTAACACACTTTTTTAGATCAGCTGCCATTACAAATATCAAAGAAGCATGATGAATTAATTGCCTTAATGCGAATGATTAGGTGACAGCAAAGTGTTGCGACCTTGGACTGTGTTTGTGTACATTCAACTGTTTCATATTTATTGTGCGCTTACGCGTGTTTGTCCAATATCTCGTTTCGTGCGATGCAACCTGCGTCTTTGTGTGCGTCCATTAGCAAGGTGGGACTGTAATTATTTAACAGCAGTAAAACCATTAGCGGCGGTAGCGGCGACAAACAACGTCCTCGTCATCGCGATTTTTGCTTCCTTCTTGTGTTTCGATTTTTTTTCTCCTGGTGATAAATGAAACATACAAGTGCAAAGTGAGGTTTAAATTAAATACCATATTTAACGTTTCAAATGATAATGTAGTTAGGAGGCGGTACGGTGGTTTGGGGTAATAATCATTTCATGACTTTTGCCACCAGCAACGTGACAACCTTTCAAACTTTATTAGAAATAATATCATAGCGATAGGGGAAGTTTAAAAAAAAATGTGGTTGCACAAGTGTGCGCACCCTCTGATAATGTCAATGTGTTCAGAACCAATTACCTGCAAACTTATGTAAAATGGTAGTCAGCACACACAAGTCACTATTAAAAGTGACTCTGATTAACCAGCTGTTCTAGTAGGCTTTTTCGGACAATATCTCTCTTTCTAGGAGAAGCTTAAGGGTGTTGTGCTCACATTGGGTCCTTTTTGGAAGTGTTCACCTTGATTAGTCCTGAAGTCCCAGTTGAAGACATACGGCCAGCTTCAATGTGTGATGTTCTCTTGGTGATCTTAATCATTTTTTTTTCTTTTTTATATAACAAAACCTGGCACGGTGGCTTAGCTGGTAAAGCGTTAGCCGCACAGTTTGAGGTCCCTGGTTCAATCCCAGCCACGCCTGTGTGGAGTTTGTAAGTTCTCCCTGTGCCTGCGTGGGTTTTCTCCAGGCACTCCGGTTTCCCCCTCACATCCCAAAAACATGCAACATTAATTGGACACTCTAAATTGCCCCTAGGTGTGATTGTGAATGTAGCTGTTTGTCTCTATGTGCCGTGCGATTGGGTAGAAACCAGTTCAGGGTGTGCCCTGCCTCCTGCCCGTTGACAACTGGGATAGTCTCCAGCAATCCCCGCAACCCCCGTGAGGATAAGCGGCAAAAGAAAATAGATGGATGTAGTGAGTGGGATACCGAATATAGTTTCATTTCAACTGCACTGGTTTCTTTTTGTTCAAATTGTCAAAAATCTCCCGGATGATGTCTGATTGTGGTGGTTTTTGTTTTGACTCCAGCCTCGTTCCACTTTTTCTGGATCTGCGCTCGTTTCTCAGCCCGTCTCTGTTGATAATCCGCCGAAACCCGTGGTCATCTCTTTTTATTGGTGCGTCTTCCGTCGCCATATTTTGTCCTTCCATAGATACGCTCGGACACAGCACTCTGCCAACTTCCTTAGCTCTGAACCTTTGTGGCTTACCCACCCTACGGAGGGTATCAATGATGGTCTTCTGGCCAATTATCAAGTCTGCAGTCTTGACCCAACTGAGACAATTTAATGACAACTGGGGGAAATATGTGCCGGTGCTATGTGTTGAGTAGATAATTAGTGTGTGACACAAAGTTTGCCAAAGACAAATTCCTTGTGTTACTACATACTTGGACATTAAAGCTGATTCTAATTCGTGCTGATTTCTTCACAGTATTCTAATTTTATGAATTCTTCATTTTGTGGTTTTTGTGATCTGGGAGGCCAAATTCTCTATAAAAAAGAAAAAACAAAACAAAACTAAGAAATACATGAAATTGTTTAAATTGTGGGGTCTGAACCTCTAATCCAGTGGTTCCCAAAGTGGGGTCCACGGACCCCGAGGGGGTGAAAAATGTCTTTCCGGGGGGTCTGTGTTGTGAAGATGAAAAAAATAAAATCGTCTGGAAGCTAATCATGATGTGAGAATTGCCCTTTCCATTGTTGAACCACGTTTTGATTTATTGTGCAAAAATAAAAAGCCAGACCACGTGAGGTACTAAAATTGAGTATTTCTTTGTAGCAGAATGGCATCGCTGGGTCCAGCACTACATTATTGGCGAAAGTTGAGGTTGGGGGTCCGGGAGCTTTTTGAAGGACTCACTGGGGGTCCGGGCCCAGGTTGACTTTGCGAACCACTGCTCTCATCTATGAAAGTTTAACTTTTTGAGTGTAATTATGGAAATATTGGAATTTTTCTGGAACGGGTCTGTACGTCGTGGCCACCATAATATTCCCATGCCATGCCTGGTGCTCTGTACATGTTAGCAGATTTAGTCTCTTGAAAAGTTTGGAACAGAATTGAGAAACTGATTTTAGAAGGTAGTCCACCTCACAATCTCCATCCACAGTCTAGTATTTATGTTCTGCCCTCAGTTACTTTGTAATTATAGAGATTGTATTTTTTTTAGAATAAACTTAAACAATAATTAAGCACCCTGTGCAAGACAGTAAATAAAATATCACAAAAAAAAACACATAGAACTCCATATGTAAAATTTGTAGTACACGGACATTGTAATGACTATTAAATCAAAATGTGTAAAAAAAAGATAATGAAAAAAATATCAACCATATACTTAAGCAATAATGTAACACGGGAACCTAAAACAAGTGGATAAAAATAGTTTAAAAAAACAAATGAAAAGTTGAATATTGTGTCTTCAAATTACCTATGTAAAGCTTTAATGAAAGAATAGATAAAAATGACCTCTGGTAATTTAAACTTTTTATCACGTTGGAGCGAGTGCACCCTGCACTGGTCGCCAGCCAATCACGGGGCACAAAAAGACAAGCAATTCACACTCGTTTTACCTAAGCTGCTGTGATGGCTCAAACAACCCTTGACAGAAGAGCTCATTTTGCAGAGGCATCAAGTGACAATACCGTAATTATTATTTACTTGCCAGCGGAGTCAAAAAAAACTAATTAAATAATTGATCAAGTGCACTTGGACCTCATTGTAAATCTATTAGTTAGTCTCAATAAATACACCTTCCTCAATTATAAATAGGGATCTATGTTTACGGGAAAAGTCAGGGTTCGGTATTACGGTTGGGTTCATAGTCAGAGAACAAAATGCAAACTATTTTTTTTTTTTTTTTTTTACATTTCATGGAATCACGGATAGAGTCCATGCCAATTATTATTTTTTTAAATATAAGAACACTGCAAAGTGAATTCTTAACTAAATAATGCTCACGAAATGCCGAGTTTCACTGTGCCTGTTTATGAAATAGTCGTGGACGGTTGTGAAAAGTATTGTTTTGTAACGAAAAACAAAAACATCCCTTCAGAACCACATCAGTCCCTAACCGCATCAATCATGAGGTTTTTTTGCCATAATACCAAAAACAGACCAACCAAAATGATAATTTCTTTTGGTGAACATGTCCCCGTGTGAAATAATTAGTCCAGAACCACATAAAATCCCAAACGACATCAGTCCTGAAAAACATTAGTCCTGTGCACCATCATCCTGATTCAAATCAGTCCCAAACCACATCAACCTTGAACCACATTAGTCCAGAATCACATTAATTCTGAGCCACATGGTCCTGAATCATATTAATCTGACACCGCATCAGGGATGAAGCAAATCAATTCCAAATCACATCAGTCCATACAAGTCTTAAACCACACGCCTCAAAAACATAAAACTGTATCAGTCCTGAACGAGATGACTTGAACCTCATCAGCCCTGACCCGGACCAGTCTCAAACCACATTAGATCATATCAGTCTTGAACCACCGACTGTAAATCCTGAGCAACATCATTCCAGAACCACACCAATCCTGAACCAAATCACTACCGAACAAAATCTGCCCTGAATCACAATTACTTTAAAACACAAATTACAACAGTCCAGAATCACACCCCCAATACTGAACCAAATCTGTCCCGAATAAAATCTATCACAAACACATCATCAGTGAATCACTTAAGTCCTGAACAAAATCAGTCTTAAATATTGAGATACTGAACTACCAGAAGGCCTGAATCTCAGGGCTCTCTTGAGTGTACTCATGAAAAGCAGCAGCATTTTGAGCCAAATGGACTGCAGTTGAGTCCAAAATATAGTACAGTGCAGTAATCAAACCAAGATGTACCAAAGGCAAGCAGTACTGTTTTTCAGCGCTTCTGTCCCAAAAAATGACTTCAAAGATATTGGAATTGACCACTGAGCTGATTTTCTGATCCAATTCAAAGGTGCCAGATTTTGCCAAACCCACTTTTCTATTCGAAAGTTCTAGATGTTTTTCCCGCCAAGAGCCGTAAAATCAGGTCATTCGAATTTGTTCATCTTATCAACGTCGGTAGCAAAGACCTCCATCTACTTCTCCACTCCTGGGCCAGTGTTGCCAACGTAGCGAACAAGTGTGCTCTCAAAACTAGGTCTTCACTCGGTCTTCTTCACGGAGGCAGCCAATCAGAAGAAAGGGGGCTGTCTTACCCAAATATGGACAAACTGGATACAAAACTGAGTCAAACACAAGTAGCTCTCGGAGGGGCCTTTTCTTGACACTCGTATGACGAAAACATTTTTTTTTTCAAAGAAATTGACACTTTTCTACTAAGTCCATGTTAGAGAGACATTCAACGGGGAGCTGAATAGCTAAAATATGAGACTTTTAAAATCATTTAATTTTAAAACGCATGTTTTAGGCTGTTGTCTTTGCATGATGTGTCCAAGCTAACAAGGTAGTATTTAAGGGCTAATGGGAACAAACACTATCAAGTCTGATTAGCCTGATATAGAACAACATCAGTCTTTAAATATTTTAATATACTACTGAAAGCTAACTATAATGCTAACACTTTTTGAAGGAAAAAAAGTAGAGACCATCCAAACAAAACTGGGTTCTGCATAGTGTGAAGCTGCCTACATCTACCAGTCTGCATTCATATTTGATAATGTGGGGTGCAGACAAAAGCGTGGATTTTGTCTCGGGGCGACAAGCTGTTGTAAATCGGAGCAGGAATCAAAGGTGAACGCAGGAGAAGAGACAAGGTGAGGAGGCCCATGTAGCATGGAACAAGCAGCCAGGATGCTTTTGAAGTGTCAAAACATCGGCGGGTGAAAACAGCGCTGGCCGCAGTGGAGCTCGGACGGCTCTGACAGCTTCCTGGCGCTGAATTTTTCACCGCTTTGATGGTGGTTGCGACAAAGGCATCAGAATGCCATCAAACCGGTGGCAAACCTTGAGGCAGCCCGGGAGGACCTGAGCAGTGTTCGGATTTCACCCAGGAGCTCTTCAAGACCTTCTCTGGATCAAGACCTTCTCTGGAAGTTATGGAGTGTGACTGGCAACACAGTTAAGTTATATCGCCGGGCAAGTTGGAAACTATGCAACAGTACATTAGCGGTGGAGTTATCTTACCATGCGAGAGAGGAATTGCAAGTTTATCGAGATACGAGCCGTCGTTGGTCTGTTGTCCTTTGACTTGCGAGCAGACTTGAGATCTGAGCGCTCGATGGTGGCATTGAACTCAACTCACTTCACAATTAGCAGCACTCCCAGTTGAAGTTTACTTCCAAGCTAAACTTTGCCATAAAGTCAGCTAGCTTAATGCTAACGCCAGACAGCATTGATGTTGTGGTGGTCTGACCTAAAACCCAAGAACTGACTTAACACAAACACAGCAGCGAGAGATCTCTGCAGAATATAACAGTACTGTCATGTATATATTTTTTTTATCATGTGCAAGAACAACTTATACTAACGCCATAAAGATGAACTGAGAGGAGTTGAAATGTCTCGAAGCCCACACAATTGATGCAGTGTGACCAAAACTGTTTAGTTCTGTTTTATATCACCACTCGCATCGGGTGCTGAAACTGATGGAAACAAACAACTGCAGTTTTCTAATAGCCGTTTGTCATCCTTTGGTAAGAAACATAAAAGCAGGTAACGGTAAAAAGCCTTCTTCCATTTCGTTCTGGCACCCACTTCAGTATACTTAATTTCAGCGCCAGCTGCAGCCTCTCTCCGGGGATGTTCGGATCCATTCCTTGTCGGGGTAAAGTCGACCTGCTGCGTGTTGGAGTGACGCTCTTTGACTTTTTAGCATCATGAACGAACAATTGAAGTCCATTAGCTCAGAGATTCTCGGTGAAAAAAAAAGGATGTAATCGCAGCTTTGACGCTGTAAAAGTGAAAACATTTCAGCGCGATGCAAAAAGAATCGAAAAGAGTTGAAAGTACAGATTAAGGAGAAAGTTAATGGAGCTATTGTAAAAGGGGCTGGAGATTCAGAGATACACACAGGCGCCGATATTGGTGAACTGCTGGAAATAGTGCAAAAACGGTTTAGCAATATGTAAAATAATTAACATGGGAAAAAAAAAAAAAAAGGAAATCCAAGGTGTTGTAACAGACTGCCGAGTCACATAATATTGTAATTTCTCGAGTATAATGCGTCCTGCAGTATAATGCGCACCACCAAAGTTGACCTAAAAAAAAAAAAAAAAAAAATCAGGAAAACCCTTCTACCAATGAACAAGGCGCACCACCAAGTTGCGCAATCCATATGCTCAAAATAGTGGGAATTACCTGTATTTGTATTTTGCTAGGTTTGTACTCCTGTTTGTACTTGTATTGGTTTTTGCACTTTTAAAAACACGAGCATTTCAATTGTGTGTGTTATCCCGTTTTTTTTTTTTAAATGATTGTACAATTGTACTACGTAGTTTAAGCTCACATTGTCTTGATTTTGGTTTGGTCCCATCATCGGCCGGAGTGACGACACATTTCTTTCAAAAGCGGCTGCACAACTAGCCCTTGTAGTCGACATTTTTTGTCGTCGTTTAGGTTAAAACAAACTCACGGGCAGTCGTTTCTGATCTTTGGTGCAGTGGCAACAAACATGCTACGCTAACGATCGTAAAATGCGAAGCTTGCCCCCCTCCAAGGAGGTCAGAGTTCAGAGTTCAGGTTGGTGGCGCACATTATCGTAATATATATAAATGTGTAACATAAAACCTCGAATATCATATCGAAATGGATATGAATACCTTTTTTTTTTTAACCACTCTATGTAGCTGTATACGACTATACAATGTGATTGTATTTTTTATTTTTCATCCATACCTAAATATAACGCGCTCTATTGACTTTTTGAAAATATTTTGGGGAAAAAATTGTGCATTATTAATTAGAAATTATAGTAATCTTTCAACCCTATGAAATGATTAAAAACAAAATAATGTAAAATAAGATCTGGTACATTGGAGGAGTACAGAACAGTAAATATGGTGTAAATATGCTGCAGTATGTACTCTAATATAAGTAAAATATGTATACGAACTAGAATATGTCGTCCTTTTTCACGATACTTTTCAATCCAGCTAGCAACTTTTCTTCTTTAGAATCTTGCGGAAAGAGGTTTGCAACAACGGCGGCTCCTGATTGACCGCCGCTCTGAGTTCGTACACACTCATTGCACCCCCGCCCGCCCCCTAAACGCTGCTGCGTTACGAGCTTAGCGGGGATATGAGCGAACGCCTTATCTGCTCAATTCCAAATTCATAAATCTTTGAGATCAGATGAAATTGTAGCAGCTTGAAAGGCTATGGGGGTGGGGTGGGGGGCTGGGGTAGGGGAATTGACACGTCTGAGTGGCTCCGCAGCCCGTCTGCATGCTAATGCAGTGCCACGCGCGTTTGTATGTACTCGAGAGCCAGTGTTGTGGCGTATTACCTCCGTATGCACGTTTTAATGCTTTTATTCATGAGGGTCCACTTGGGTGCTGATTCACTGTCAACGTGGAGTAGCTGCCTTGTTTTACATTTTAACTCGGTAAATGTTGAACATCCACATGTCAATGTCAGCTTCAATGTCAATGATTTTGACTGGAAAAAAAAAAAAAACCCTGACTTTCTGTGTATTAAACCTGCTGTTGTCATGTTGCCAAATGACCCATAATTGGGTAAAAATTAAATATTTAAAAAGTGAGCAGTATTATATTACTGTATTTTTTGCACTATAAGGTGCACCGCATTATAAGGCGCACCTTCTATGAATGGTCTATTTTAAAACTTTTTTTCACATATAAGGCGCACTGAATTATAAAGCGCATAGAATTATAGGTGCATAGAATAGACGCTACAGTAGAGGCTGGGCTTAAGTTATAAATCCATTAGATGGAGCTGCAATAAAGGCTCAATATTGATCCATGTATAAGGCGCATCGGATTATGTTGTTGTGATAGCCAGCGTGACAGTGTTGCTGCGTCGACGTGGACAATCGTGCGAAAGTGTTGTAGCCGTAGGAAAGCTGACAGCCATTGGAAAGAGGTTCAGGCCAGCCAAAATGCAGCCCTGCGCTGCGTAACAGGCTGCCACCTGATGTCCTCCACCGACCACCTGCACGTTTAAACCAAGACCCTGCCCGTCCGTCAACACAGCGAACTGCTGTCTAGGCAGTATTTGCTTTAATCCCATCGACTGGGTCATCCAAACAGCGACCTGATCCGTCGCTTCTGACCACAGCGTCTCAAAATCTACGACGTCTCTCGTTGGCAAAGGGACATAGTCCAGGTACCAACGGCCGCCTAGACGACCAACAATACAAGCGCGGACTAACTAAACTTCACACATCGGCTGTAACCAACACCAGGCTGGCCTACAAGCCCAACATCGTCCTCCGGGGCTACCCGGACGACGACGAACGGTCTCTGCCTCGGGAAGCACGCTCCATCCTTGCCCAACTACGCTCGGGCTTCTGTCGCCTGCTGAATAGCTACAAACATCGCCTCGACGACAAAGTTGCTGACGTCGGCCCGGACTGTGGCACCGGGCCACACGACACGCCGCACCGTTTTATAAGGCGCACCGTCGGCTTTTGAGAAAACTAAAGGCTTTTAGGTGGGCCTTATAGTGCGGAAAATACAATAATTATTAATAGCGATAATAGGATATAAACAATGTTTACCGATTTTCTTTTCTTCCTAACACTGAGGGATCATTACACACACTTGGATTCCAATTCACCCATAATGAAATGAAATAACTTTCCGGATCAAACTTTTATTTCGGTGTACGTACCATAAAATGCCTCATTCCATATATTTATACATTTATGCACATTTGAAAATTCAGTCCCTCCACCAATTTCACGAATCTACACAAAATTTGGTGCGTATGTCTATCATAGACACGTGAAAAAGACTCAACGAAGAACGGCAAAAATTCTGCAGGCGGTTGGGCAGTTTGGATTGAAACAGACAGAATTTGTCCATTTATGATAACTCAAAAAGCCCTCCAAACGAATCGACACCACATTTAGTGGGTATATCTATCACATCCACATTTCATAAAAAAAGATGAAGGAGCCTTGCCCGGAATTGAGCAGCAAGTCTGCCATTTTGGTTTGAAGGTGCCATTTTTCGGGGATTGCATCCATTTGCATTCCTCCCAGTCACTACAGCTTCTTCTTCTAACCAATTTTTTATTTCAGACTCTCTTGAACTGTTGTTCCACACAAAAGTTGGCGCCTGGGGCAACTGCATCGCCCCCTCCCCCATCCCCCAGCATACGCTCTGCAATGGCAGAGTGTCGGGTGCAGATTGAATCAGAGATGTAGCGTGAGATGGGCACTTTTTTCGCCTCAAGATACAAAGTCTGCCTCTCTTACTGGCTAATTCCTTTTGCTTCCTCTGATTTATCTTGTTTTCCTGTGTTGTGTCGGCTCATGCCCCCGATAACAACCCCCCAAAACCCTCCCCGCCACGACCTCCTTTCCCAAATTGCTCCGGCCGTCATTTGTTGTATGAAACTTCAGAATAGCATTCGTTTTTGCTACGTTTCATATTGTACGTAAATCAGGGTTTACACGGACGAGAAAACTTTAGATATAATCAATTAATGTGTCGGGGTGCAATCATCCCCATGAGTGCTTGGGGGTCTCGCATTACACTTGTGATCTGACAAAGCTGACTCATCATTTTCACACGCCGCATGAAGACAATACAATATCTTCACTAAGATGGGGAAGCTCTTTCTGCCAGAGCTGGGTCAGAAATCTTTTAAATGCTAACGTAGTGGATAGCATTGCATTGACTCGACGAGTCTAAAATGGGTGTCTTATTGTGGATGATCTGTGAGTTTGTTATATCAATCCAGATCTCGTCAGATCTCTGAAGCTAAGCGGGTTTGGCCCTGGTTAGTACTTGGATGGGAGACCACCTGGGAATACCACATGCTGTAAGCTTCTCTCCCCGGCTAAATGCAGAGGGGTTGCGTTAGGAAGGGCATCCGGCGTATAACTGTGCCAAACAAATATGCGTTCATCAGAGATGACATGCTGTGGCGACGCCTAACGGGACAAGACGAAAGGAAAAGAAGAAGAATCCAGACATTTATGAGTGTGAAAATAAAGATCAAAGTTAACACATGAACAAAAAGAGCCAAGAACAAAGTCAAAGTCGGGGTGACCACCTTGAGATGTTGAGATTCTGGCAATAGAAGCTAAGAACATTTCTGGGGTTGAGACCGAGTCACGACACACTCTTTGAGCATCTGAGACCATCTGAGAGATTTAGGGCACGACCATCCGAGCAAAGACTTTTGTGATCAAATCAAAACCAAAATATTGAGGAGTTGAGACTGTCATGTACTGATCTGCAATACCATTATTGGAGCTGAGGTGGCACCTTGCTCTCTCGGTCTCTCCTCTCATTCTTCACCTGCACACCTATCCCAAATCAGCCCTGGTTACCACCTGAATAAGAGCCTGCCAGATCTCAGAAACTCTTTTATTGTAGCCTTTACAGCCTACCACAGCTCCTCAGTCTCCACGTAAGTGTACTCATTTCATCGTGTTCCTTTTTGACCTCTGCATCTCTCTTTGTCCTCAGCGTTCCTTCCATGTTCCTTTTACCGCCGCCGCCAAGCCAGCCACCTGCACTCGTCACTTCCTGACATGCATCCCCGAGCCTCAACAACTTACCAGTCTGGCTCAAGGACCATCTACTATTCCCTTTTCTCAACTGTTCATCACAACCTCTCAACCTCCACCTGCTCTCGGGGCCGGTCTACCTCCGAATGTGACAGAGACCAAGTCAACACTGACAAAGACTTTTGAGGTCGAGACTGGGTCAAGACTCTAAAGGGTTCAGAGCAAGTAAAAAAAAAACAGACTTCAATGCCTAAGACCGACTCAATACCATGAATTTGTGGTTGTAACTAGGAAAAAAAAATGGTATTTTTTGGGGTTGAGGCCAAGAGTGACCAATACTTTGAAGGGTTATAATAAAACCAAGACTGACATCAATTCAAGACCAAGAGGGTTTGAGACCAAATTAAACCCCATAAGGTAAAAACGAGTCTAGATCAAGATTTTAAAGATCCAAGAAAAAGTAATTTCAAATAAAGTCATTTGAGAACAAGTCAAGAAAAATATTACGATTTGAGACTGAGTCAGGACCAATATTTTAAGGACAACTTTGACTATTTTCAAAACATTACCACATGTCCAATTCACGGTGAAATGTTCTGGAAAAATACAAAAAATATGTGCCACCAGAAACTGACTTTGAATAATTGATATTTGAATTGAAATTGCTAAACAAAAATGAATTTGTGTTACAAAACATGCATTTGGATTAATATGAATAATTGCATTTAAAAGGTGAATCTGAATAGTATTAATGGAAGTATCATTTATCAGTTTGGAGCTGAAATAAAACCCGTCGCAGATCAAAGAGCCGTCATAGAGCAAAGACCAAGCGTAGAACAAGACTTTTGGGGTTCAGACCAAGTCAAGACTAAGACTTTGCTGGTTTGGGACCAAGTAGAGACAAACATTGGAGCTAACAACAGCTTTTACCAAGTGTCAAACACATTACCAGGTGTCAAAAACACAGCAGCTCAGTGTTCAAAGAATCACATGTAACCTTGCAGGAGGTCTGTTCTCCTTCAAACCCTTTTGTAGTGTTGTCTCCGGAGTGTAGTAGAGCGTGCAAGAATGTGGAATGTAGAAGAGTGCGTCCCTGATGGCAGCCGACAGTCGGCGGCTGGAAATGTGACAGGTGTCATCAGGGGAAGACCATCCAGCACGCCGCATTAGAGTGCTCACAACCAGAAAAGAGCCTGGCAAGGCCCTGTGGGATGGTGGGTTGGGTCCCCAGTAATAAGAGGCTAATTAGCTATGCCCCCATCCACCCCTCGCTCTCATCACAGCGACACCCCAGTAGTGGGACTCCCGCCTAATTCCATCATTTCCCTCAACGGATGTCTGCTCACGCACTGAGCCTATCAGGAGACGTCGCCGTCGTCCTTATGGAAATTACCGATGTTCCCGGTGATGATGAGAAAAATACAAACCGCGACCGCTCGATAGACTCTTCATTCATTGCGACATGTCAATCAAAACAGCGCCGGAGCACACCTACCTCTTTGGGTGCCAAGGATCCCTTTTCTTTCATGTCAATCACACCAATCGCAGCGCATGTGGCGACAAAAATTGACTTATCATCAGCCAATATCAGGGAGTTTCAAAGAGAACACTACCAGTCATGCACAATTTACCATTCATTTCTATATTTGCGAGTGTCCGTAATATGGCGGCTTGAGAAGAAATTCCAGGTTGCGTTCGAAGTTTTGAGGAGCGAGTAGGTTGGAACGTTACATTTAAGAGACTTGAGGTGAGTCCTTGGATCCTTAAATTAGCCGTATAAGGATTTGTGGAACGTTGAAACTTCACCGGTCGAGGTTTGAATCCATAACGTCATAACCGCATAGGAGCCATGCTAACCACTCGCCCACCGTACCGGCCCGAGCTAACGCGACAAATCGGGCTCAGAGGAGCGTAACCACGGCAACTGAAGGAGCCAACTTGTCAGGAGCGATTGGGATGAATTCCCAACAGCCGACAAAGCGGCAAAGCCATCAGACGCTCGTGTCGGGAGGCTTTTCACTTACATTTGTCATCGCCGGCGTCGCTTTGAGGTCGCTGACAGTGACTGAGCGCTCATGCCTTTTTGTCAATGAAGGGAATCATTGACTCTCGCCGACATTTTTTATGAAAAGCACTTGGTGCCGCGAAAACCTTCAGATTCACTGACGAGAATCTACCGCACTTGACTCCGCAAGTCCAAAATGATTGGTTGGCGTGAGGAATCTGATGCAGACTCGAGTTCGGTAGACTTCGCATGGCCTGGCACAGTTAATTCATGCAATGTACACTTCTACTGTAATCACACACACGTATACATATACGTATATATATAATTCATGGCTAGGACTTTACTAACATGAAGGCATTCCAACTGCACACATGAATATTAATGCTTCAAAAAATAAATCATTTACAAAATTACTCATATTTACATTCCACTGACTGCAACAAGGGCAGCACGGTGGGCTCAGCTGGTAAAGCATTGGCCTCACAGTTCTGAGGTCCCGGGTTTCATCCCGGTCCAGCCCTTGTAGAGTTTGCATGTTCTCCCCGTGTCTGTGTGGGTTTTCTCCGGGCACTCCGGTATCCTCCAACATCCCAAAAACATGCAACATTAATTGGACATTCTAAATTGCCCCTTGGTGTGATTATGAGTGCGGCTGTTTGTCTCTATGTGCCCTGTGATTGGCTGGCAACCAGTTCAGGGTGTACCCCGCCTCCTGCCAAGTTGACAGCTGCGATGGGCTGTGGCACTCTCTGCAACCCTCGTGAGGATAAGCAGCAAAGAAAATGGATGGATGACTCCAACAATGCACAATATAAATTACAAGATTTCAAAAAGGCAGTTAGCGCCATTGAATGTTTTCACAGTTTATAAAGAATTCGGAAGGCATAGCAAGGAAACTAAATCATCCATCCATGTATCCATTTTCTGTACCACTTATCCTCAAGAGCGTCACGGAAGTGCTGGAGCCTATCCCAGCTATTTCAAGGAGTGAGGGAGGGCACACCTTGGACTGATCTCTAACCAATTGCAGGGCACATAGAAACAAATATTTTCAGTCACAATCACACCTACAAGCAATTGAGAGACTTCAATCGATCTACCACACATATTTTTGGGGGGATGTGGGAGAAAACCCATGTAGGCATGGGAGATCATGCAAACTCCACACAGGCTACGAAACTGTGATGTAGTGGCCATTTTCCAACAGGTTTTATGGTAGTAACGGCATAAAGCGTTTCCTTTTAATCCATCTCGGATGATAAATATCACCGTCGTTGACACATAGTTGTTGACCGGGCATTATTCGACATAATTTGGTAACCCAACCACCCTGGAGGCGATGATTGGTGACTTATTGACGTGATGATTAGTGACGCTAGCGTGCTAGCATGGCTGACCACGGTGCAGAGCAAACAATCTTGTTTACTCGGGAGACGTACACGATGCAGAGTCGCGGAGCACACAGTTCAGTTTACTCTGGGGACGTTCTGCGCTGCCGTCTTGTCTGCCTTATTGGACTTAGTCAAGCCGCTGTGGATTAGATGATAAGTGTTTTATAGGACCGACGCTGAACAGTGTTTAGCCACAGTCCCGGGAAACTTGATCCGAAACATGAGACACTTCTAAATAATGAAGTAGCTTTTGGATTTAGAACATACAAGACGGCACTGCGGAACATCCCTGCAGTAAATGAGACCCGGTAACATTTTAATACACTAATCCATTCAATTACATCATTGATCAATCTGTGATTTACGACAGCCAAATCCCAATTTCAGCAAAAAATTTACATTTTCGGCCGATCCTATCAAGACAATCAGATCAGTGTAAAGTCAAACAGAAATCCCGTTATATCTCGAAAACAATGCGCAAATATTTCCCCAAATATTATATTATAAAAGTTAATAGAGCGCATTATAAATAATAAAATCACATTGTATAGTCATATACAGGTACATAGAGTGGTAAAAAAATTTATACATATACATTTCGATACGATATTCGATGTCTTATATTACACACTTATATTAATTACGGTAATGTGTTCCCCCAAACTGAGCTCTCTGAGCTCATCGGGGAGCTTGCATTTTACGATTGTTAGCGTTAGCATGCTTGTTGCTACCGCACCAAAGATCAGAAACGACTGCCTGTGAGTTTGTTTTAACATAAACTAAGAGAAAAAATGTCGACTACAACGGCTACTTGTGGACCTGCTTTTAAAAGAAATATGTCATCACTCGTGCCGATGACGCCGCCAACCCGGAAGTTGTGCCGCAGTCTGAAACAACAATAGCTCGTCTCAATACTTCAGGTGGGTATCAAATCGGAGAGGCTGCGCTGCGCAACAAGCTCTTCGGATTAAAAATGTATTTCAAGTCATCAATGATGAGTTCCACAACGATGCACCAAAGGTAGCTACTATGGATCTTTTTCGGATTGGAGTCGTAATGCTACTTTTGAAGGCTTGGCCAAGGATGTGCAATGTAGTGGATAAACTGCACTATGTACAAATATTTAATAGACAGTGTTAAATATCTTATATTTTTAAGACTGTAATATGTGTTAACAACAGTATTGATAAAATGTTATGCCACCATTGAGCATTTATTTTTTGCTGGTTGAGGGATTCTGTTCAATTACAGGGACCAAGCGTGACCTGTAGCCTGTCCCAAGATTATATTACGGCTACATCAGCACATGCACAATGATTATTAATAATGATTGTTGGCAGTTTTTTGAAAAACAATACAAGTCCAAACCTTCAAAACATAAATTCAGATCATTCCCAATATTCTGAGCAAATGGGTAGCGGCAAACTGGTGGTGAGCATTATACATTGGTAGAAGGGTTTCCTGATTTTTTTTTAGGTCAACTTTGGGGGTGCGCATTATACTCGAGAAATTACGGTAGGTGCTCCTGGGGGTGATATGCCACTCTCTGAGGTAGATGGATTATTTTGGCAAAGATTTGAACACATGTTTGTAAACAATATTTGCGAAACCTAGGCTTTTTGTGTACACAGAAATAGTTTAAAATCTTTTTGAGTTAAGATCACAAATGCGGGAGTGTGTGTTTATATTATTATTATTATATATTTTTTACAGTATGCCATATGACAAATCTTCTTCTTTTCCTTTCGGCTTGTCCCGTTAGGGGTCGCCACAGCGTGTCATCTTTTGCCATCTTAGCCTATCTCCTGCATCTTCCTCTCTAACCCCAACTGTCCTCATGTCCTCCCTCGCAACATCCATCCACCTTTTCTTTGGTCTTCCTCTCGCCCTTTTGCCTGGCAGCTCCATCCTCAGCATCCTTCTACCAATATACTCACTCTCTCGCCTCTGAACATGTCCAAACCATCGAAGTCTGCTCTCTCGAATCTTGTCTCCAAAACATCCAGCTTTGGCTGTCCCTCTAATGAGCTCATTTCTAATCCTATCCAACCTGGTCACTCCGAGCGAGAACCTCAACATCTTCATTTCTGCCACCTCCAGTTCAGCTTCCTGTTGTTTCTTCAGTGCCACCGTCTCTAATCCGTACATCATGGCCGGCCTCACCACTGTTTTGTAAACTTTGCCCTTCATCCTAGCAGACACTCTTCTGTCACATAACACACCAGACACCTTTCGCCAGCTGTTCCAACCTGCTTGGACCCGTTCTTCACTTCCTGACCACACTCTCCATTGCTCTGTATTGTTGACCCCAAGTATTTGAAGTCGTCCACCCTCGCTATCTCTTCTCCCTGTAGCCTCACTCTTCCCCCTCTACTTTTCTCATTCACGCACAGATATTCTGTTTTACTTCGGCTAATCTTCATTCCTCTCCTTTCCAGTGCATGTCTCCATCTTTCCAATTGTTCCTCTGCGTGCTCCCTGCTTTCACTGCATATGACAATATCATCTGCGAACATCATGGTCCAAGGGGATTCCAGTCTAACCTCATCTGTCAGCCTATCCATTACCACTGCAAACAGGAAGGGGCTCAGAGCTGATCCCTGATGCAGTCCCACCTCCACCTTAAATTCCTCTGTCACACCTAAGGCACACCTCACCATTGTTCTGCTGCCATCATACATGTCCTCTACTATTTTAACATACTTCTCTGCCACACCAGACTTACGCATGCAGTACCACAGTTCCTCTCTTGGTACTCTGTCATAGGCTTTCTCTAGATCCACAAAGACACAATGTAGCTCCTTCTGACCTTCTCTGTACTTTTCCACGAGCATCCTCAAGGCAAATAATGCATCTGTGTATAATGCCATATGACAAATGTGATCAAAAAAAGTCACAGTGATGTAGGATAGTAAAGTGAAGGCCCATGTAAAGATTTTAGCAATGTGATTCTGAAGCAGCTCTGCTAACGATGTATTATGTGGCGTTGTGGTTTGTTGTTTTGTTTTGGCCATCTGAAGACTGCCTGTGGCCTGGTCGCCGGGCTTTCGTGCCCCCTTCCTGCTTCCTGTTCGGCCGCCATCATTAACCAGCGGAACCCTGGGCTGACTGTCACTAGCGTCATCTCTAATTTAGCAACCCCACAGTCATTTTGTGTTTGGCCTAATGAGAGGAGGATCTGAAATAGTCTTCCACTCTTTTTAAACTCTTAGGTCTCTGTATGTTTTTTGTTTTTTTTGGTAGCATTTCTTTTGACCGCACAGTATTGCCATGTCAGTCAAATTTTATTTTGAAGATCTGTGGTTTAGGTAACTTGTCAAATTTGAAATTCACGCTATCTAGTACATACTGACATCACCATTTTTCCAACTTTTGAATGTCTACCCTCCCCCCTTTTTTTCCCCACTAAACATGTTACAGCCACATTCGATGAGGAAAACATGTCTGTTGCAATCGGCACATATTTAATAATCAGCATCTCTGGTGAGTTTGATCTATTTTATTAAAATTGTATTATGTTTTTGTCACGTTATTAGCTACAGACCATATTGATTTCGAACTGCGCAATGTGGCAGTTATGTGCTGTTATACTGTGTTTTCTTGTGTAATATTGATGTTTTGTACAATTTTGTTGATGTGATTGTGGTGGATTACGTCGGGTAGGTCCCCACTGAAGCCTCACGTAGCAAATGCACTGCCTGCCGCTGCTTTTTATTGAGGTATGGTGCCGAGTGCCACCAACGTTATTGGCTTTCAGTGAGTTGTTTTAATGATGCATCCTGTGCGGTATAATTACCGACAGGGTTTTTCTGCCGGGTTTGGCTTGTAAAGTCTGCGTCGTGTGTTTCTTTACGAGCTACAGCGCCAATAAACTTATCATCTTTTTATGAGCTTTCGCTTTTTTTTTTTTTTTTTTTGCCCACTGCAGGATCACATCGGCTTGAAACTGTGAGTACTTGTGGTTGGTTTGCTAACATTATGACAACTTCTCAGCTACCTTTTGGACAACAGTATTTTAAATTACATGGATTTTAAAGATCATTTGATAAAATTACCCATGAAATTATCTCAATTTTGGATAAGCCAATTTATTCTGGAGTCTAGTCCTAACTGCATGGACAATGCATATGGTACATAGCGGCTGAATATACATTTATTACTCCAGATTGAATGCAAAACATTATTATTTATGCTAAGTAGGGCATTATTATTTATGCTAAGTAGGGCATATTTTCTACACATTCTACAAGCCTTTCAAGCATGGATCATAAAACATTTTTTTCCGTTGCCATCCTTTTATTCAAAAACAGGAGTAATTCACTGTCCAGACAGTAATTTTAAAAACAAATAGATGTTGATGCCAAATAGTTTAAAAAAAGGCCACGGACTAACACGCCAAATCAAAAAATATATGTTCCACGGTAGCTGCCAAACTTATTTTTTTATAATTAAAGCACACAGAAATTGAGCAGGTTCAATGACAATACTCAGACTTCAAGTAATAATTATATTGTATAGTATGTACGGCATTTATCACATTATTAATGTCAATTTAAGCTGTAATGAAGTCAATTTAAGATGAATTTCATTTTTTTTAACTAAAATTAAATAAGAGTCACAAAAGGTATTAACATTATATATTTTCTAGTCTTGTGAACATGAAGAAATAAGTGGTAAGATCATATAAATATTAACTGCATATGGGACACTTCATTGGTTACCCCATACAAAGACATACAAGAAATAATAATCAAAATTATGACATTCTGAATTAGAATCACTTTTGATTCACACTGGTGGACTGGAAGTGGAAAATTAATGTAGGTGATTGCAGTTCTATCTCATTAAATAATGTATTAATATGATAGTCAAATCAGTTTATTTTGAAAAATTCAGAACCCCTCAAAGTCTTGGTCATGATTTGGTCTCAGTCTTGAACACTTAAGTCTTTTTCTGTTTTGGTGTCATGTTTCATTAGAGCAGTGCTTCTCAATTGTTTTCTGTTATGACCCCCCCAGGAAGAACAAAAAAAAAAATGGACTTCTCCAACTGCAGAACCCGTGAGTATACTTCTATTAAACATTATATATTTTCTAATCCTTATAAACATTGAAGAAAGTCCAAAAGAAAGTGATATTGATCGATTTACAGCAATGTAAAAATGCATTCATGTTGTTAATCATTTCTTCAGGGTCTCCAAGCCCCCCTACCACCCATTTGAGAATGACTGTCTTCGAGTTTGCTGTTTTGTAACCTTGTGCCTGACGAGTGTTTGCTGCTTTTTCTCTAAACAGATACTATTAAAAATGATAAATTAACATCAGTCACATTTAAGCTTGGCCGTCACAGCGTTTAGCATGAACTCGACTGGGAGTTAAATGGAGCTAACGGCTCAAAACTAAAGCCCAACAAGGCCGAGAGAGACTGGAGTCCAAAAAGTGCAGATATTAAGAGGGAAAAATGCAGCCCAACCACCTCCCTGGCTCAGTCTTGCCAACTCAATTACCGAGGATATTGGTCAAGACTGGTCTGCATCATGCTAATTGACATATTGTTAGTAAAAGTAGTTACTGCAGTAGTCTGAAAAGTTCCTAAATCCTGTAACAAAACAAAAAACAGTTGCATCAGTGCTCTGGGGGCGGGTGACCTCTTTTGAGAAATGACGCCACTTGCAAAGGTTTTTGTTCATCCCGCCGTCTTCAATCGATAACGTGAAGCGTGACACGGCAGCTTGAGCTGCTCAGTGCACCGGCGCGGGAGTTCGACTACCTTCCGCAGCTCGCGTTTGGAGGTTTTGTCATGCCCAGACAAACCCAATTTGACCACGGCGCTAACCTGACATCAACCAGAAAATGGAGGCACATGGCATGAAAATCTCTGGCTGTCGCATGTGCGACCTCGACATAGAGGTTGGCGGCAGCCCAACCGGATGCATTTGCTAGTGCAACATCAAGCCAAAAAGTCTTGTTTTTATTGTCAAATTTTAACATCAGGGTGATCAAACGTCCTCGTAATATTGCACGTATTTGTAATGTATAGTACACCACTAAGAGTCCATATTTCCATACATTTGTAACAAATGGCGAGAATTGATGACCTAGACACCGCCATTGTATCATATTTGTCATAAAACTACTGTAATACACACATCAATAATGTACAGTACCTGAGACATATTGTATACACTTCTAACTTGCCATGCTGTTGCCTTTTTTTTATTTTTTTTACAAAAATCATATATAATGTATGTACTACTATCACAAAGCATTGGTGTGGGGGCGGACCCAAATGCAGGACTCCAAGAGGAGGACATGATGTTAGACCGTTTTATTTTAGGGTCGATACCGAAAAGCAGTCTAAAACAAGGAAGAGGCATGGATAGGTTAGGCTAGGCAGGAACCAAAAAGACATTCAGCAAGGTCCGAATCGTAACAGGCCGGGATTAACCAAAAGGCAAAGAATCGCTGAGGCGAGGATAGCTCAACACTATGCTTAGTCTCAGTGGTGGAGAATCCAACTGGCAGTAAATGCAACACACTGACACAAGGCAACGAACTGGCAACGCCAGTGACAAAACTCCAAACTTAAACACATGGACTAATTAGAGTCCACATGGAAAAGAGCTGTGGCCGGTGACAGGTGTCAGAGGTGACACCGCCCACAGCGGTGGCCAGGCAACGCCCCTCTTGGCAGTGCTCCAGCCTTGCTCATGACAACTACTAATGTACAACATTTAGATCATACTTAAAGATCACATTCCAGTTCAATTCCAAAAGCTATTTTTACTGTTTTATGCATAACATAATAACAAGGCTGGGTCCTGGTTTAAGTTTTTCACTATGTGGTTTGTTGATCGACTGCAATAGAATTTCTACGCTAAAACCGATGGCAAACGGCAGGATTGGACGTGTCGTAGGTTTGTCAATTTATATTCAAGTATCTGCCCAATTCACACACACTCATCTCTGGGGGGAAAACTCCTGTGTAGCAACGTGGCTGCGTCTCGCGCAATCCTTTAACTTTGCGTAACCTGCCAAACTCAAGAGGAGTTCAGGAATAAATGAGTAAATTTTGGGGGGGAAAAATTCCCAAGCATTTCTGATCCAGAACTGTGCTGTGTTCGGTCCCATTACGCGGAAGATGGCTTCATAAAATAAGATTTCACACGATGCTGGAAGTGCATTTCCGAGTTTAGGGGATGCGAGCCAGCTGGCTGGGCAACCGCCACACACCGTGCAAGTACAGTATCTAAAAGCATACAAGAGTTGCGTTTCCCAACACTACTTAACTCTAGTACGTACCGTCTTCTTCTTCTTCTCCTTTCAAACGCTTGGTTAATTCTACTTCACAATCATAGTCACACCCTCCCACATCAAATAAAATGAATGTGAGTTTGCATCGACGGCCAATCAGAGGGAACCTGTTTTCCATATTTAAATTGCGGAGATGAACGATCCAATCGGAGCCAAGCTCTTTTTTTTTTTTTTTTTTTAATGGCGTATTAACGAGAATACCAGGTGTCTCAACTGCCAGGCGTAAAAGACCAACTCGGTCTTTCAAGTCCTACAAAAAAGAACTTTCTGGGAAGTTTCCCACCAAACATGAAAGAAAGACAGGAAATCTTGTGGAAAAAATGGCATTAAATGTCAATGAATCATATTCCACATGTATCCACCTATAATATAGTATGTTTACATATTTAATGCATATAAGGTCAATAGTTTTCCTGTTTTTTTCCCAAAGATTACCTTGATTCTGCTTCCATCAAGCAGTAAAATAAATGAAATTCTTAATAAATACACGCGCCGTGTGTATGTGTGCACACGTATACGCCGTCATCCTCAAGCCTTTCTGAAGCCTTTCAGGCCTCGCGAAAAAAAAAACAGAAGCGAGCCTCCGCAGCGGCTGCCCGAAGACGAGAAACGTTCCCCGGGGTTCCTGCGTCTCAGCGTGCTCCTAAAAGCCGAACGTCTGCCGCACTTTGCCCGGCACCGCACAACACTTTCATCAACACATTTCACACTTTGCCGTCTTCATTATTTACACGCCACCCGCCTTTGATGCACCCGTACCGGCCCCTCCGCAGGATTCGGCCCGGCTGAGCTCGTCTGAGGGTAAATCCGACCGGTCGACGGGGGAGACGCAACGTCGATGATGTCATCCCACTGAAAACCTTTCGTCAGACCCCAAAACCCAAGAATGTCTCTAATTCTTTTCATCATTTACTCCATTGGACTCTCAAACGTCCTGTGCTTGTGCTCCCCCCCCCCCCCCCGTGTCAGACTCAGACTCAACCCCGGCAAAAGATTGATTTTGACTGGAATAGGCTGATGGGTATTTGGGGGGGGAATTGAGTGATCGATTAAGGTTTGGGGATGTTGGTGAGTGGTTGAGGTTAGTGCGTAGGCGTTAGAGGTTTAGGAACAGTGTTCAATTTTTTTGTTAGCAGTTGTGGTGAGGGGTTTATATTTCAACTTAGAGTTACATTCATGGGTCAAGGTTAAATTGGAACAAAAAGATGCACATGCCACTGGACATATTCATATACAAATGTGTGGGGAAATAACGCTTTGTGCAAAACAATACCTAAAAAAATAAACACCGGGTTATAGTTTTATTGACTCAAAGCCATGGTATGGTCTTGAAATAGTTTCAGCTCCTTAAAGTATTTGTCTTGACTTAATCCCAGGCTCAAAGACTATTTGTCTTCATTCCTCCTCAGTCTTGGTCCTCTTCTTTACACTGTACTCAACCCTTAGTACCTTGGTGCAAACTGGATCCTGGTTCTATTAAGGCTTTGTTTTAAATCACTCTCAAACCCATCAATGTCTTGGCCTTGACTTGGTTTTGGCTGTGGAACTTGGTCTCATCTTACCAGAGACACGGTACAGTCTTGATGTATTCTCAGCTCCTTAATTGATTTTTAGTATATTATTAATGAAAAAACGGCAGCCGACATGGACCCATGCGTTTTTTTTTCACAACAAAACACGATTTTGACGTATACAGCTTTTTGTAACTCCCGCCATGAAAATCCTCTCGAGGGATTTGTTTGAGAAGAAGCAGGAAGTGATGTACATGGCAGGACCGCCCTCAAGTGGACTCGTTTGTTTCTATTAGTGTAACCTCCGGGAAGGTAGCTCGTTGTTCCTTCGTGTTAACCAAAATGCCGGCTCATTGCATTCCTGGAGAATGCTTGAACACACAGGAGGATGGATTTACCTTTCATAAATTTGCAAGAGACCCGGTTCGTCATGAAAAATGGATTGCACGGGTGCAAAGGACGAGAGCTTTGTGGGTTCCAAATGACGGGTAGGTGTGTATACAGCTACTAAAAAAAAAATAATAGCTTGGGGCGGACCATAATGTAACAAAAGATCTGTGTACGTGTCGATGTGCGCATCAGACGGCTTCCGTGTCGGGCTCGCCCACGAAGGCTGCCGTGTCGGCTCGCCCACGGAGGACGCTGTGACGGCACACTGGCGAAGGCTGCCGCATCTGGCCCGCGGACGGCGGCGGCTATGAACAACACTCCCGGCAATGCCGCACACAGCTGCGTGCTATGACAACGGCGTAAAGTGGCCCGGCTCGGCGGCGAAAATGAGCCACCTCGGCGATGAAAACGAGCCACCCCGGCCGACAAGGCCGGCGGCCGGCTCGGCCTTGACGACAAGGCCGGCGTTGGCTTGTCGCGGCGCCAGGCCACGATGGCTCTTCTCCGCCGCGGAAGTGGATCAGATGGGGAGGCGGTTTAGCCGTTATCACATATCACCTGAATATGGCTTCAAACAATTGGGTAATATTGCCTCGGTAACTTCACTCGGTTGTGTGGTGTTCTCCTTTTCGAAAAGAGCTTCCGTGTCAGAAGGGGCACGTTTGTCTCCCATAGTTAGGGTGCACCGCGTGTTTTCATTGGCGAATGTCCAGGTGACGTCACAGACGGAGGATGCAGCCAATATGGCGACCACTTGGATGTCAAATGACACTTCCGCAACTTTGAGCATGGATGACTGGCTCTCCTTTCGTATTTATTTGTTCGTGTAGACATTGAAGTGAATAATGTTATATGTATTTTTCATTTCACTATCTATTTTAGAATGTTTATTGGGATGACACTTAACCTGTAAAGACTTGGTTTTATGTCATCAGTCTTGGTGTTAACTTGGTCTTATTCTCTCAAAATCTTAGTCTTGACAGTCTTGTTATTGACACTACGACAACCCCTAAAAATGTTTCTCTTGACAGAAACTTGCCACCTTAAAGTCTTAGTCTTGACTTTGACTTAACCTGGGTCATTTTCACCATAAAACGGGTTCAAACAGTGTGTGGCCTCCAAAGCCCCAAAAGATCAAGTTAATGACTAAAAACAAGCAAGCCATCATCTGAAAGCATTTCATCAGCCACCAAGACCCCAGGAATATTCGAAATTCCTTTCATGATTTAGTCCAATGGACTCCAGTCAGACGGATCAAAGGAAGCATCCTGGTCCTGTTCTTGTCCTCTTTTTTTGTTTGATAAATCATTTCTGCGGCCATTATTTCCTTTGTCTCCCAGTTTAAGTGTCATCCTGTTAAAGTTGTCTTTTTTTTTCTCCCCCTCTTTCCACTTCACGTCAGTTCCACAGTGCTTCAGATTGTCGTCTCCCTCCGCCCCGCAATCCTATCGCGGCGGCCATCTCGCGCTCCAGCCGCCACTCCATCGGCGGCTTATGTTTGTTTAATACCCGCTGGAGTTGTCTGGCCGGGATTGGGTGTCTGAGGTGCGATGCCCCAAGATTTCCAATTGATGGGAAGGAGCGAGCAGAGGCGATGGAGCGGTCGACTGAAAGTGTTTTGTCCCAGAAAGCATTTGGTGAGAACTATTTACCGGCGAGAGGGGGCTGGCCAAAGTGGAATGGAAACTGTAAAGCCTTCAGTGGAGAGCTGGGAATACTTTTTCTTTTTTTTCTTTGAGTGAAATTGCAGTTTTCTGCCAAAGTGTTAAGAACAGTGTCATTCTTCTGCTCCCTCCGTTGCCCGGTTTCTGCTGGCGTAACTTTCCGACACTCGCCTACTTTGGATTGAGGTTTTTGTTTATGGCTTTGTACGTAATCGCTTCCTTATATGAAACGTTCATGCTGGGTCTAAACCACGGGTGTCAAACTCAAGGCCCGGGGGCCAGATCTGGCCCGCCACGGGATTTTGTGTGGCTCGCGAAGGCAACTCTAGTGTCAATTTCCATGATCATGTACAAAAATTTCTAATTGTCATATATCATAAATGATAAAGTTGAGACATTACAAGCATTTTTGTGTTACCAAAAACGAACAGCTGAAAAACAGATTAGCCTCGATTTCTGTTTCCAAAACTAGTTCATAAATAGGTGATGTATATATGATGGGATGATTAAATATTGTTTGTTCCACAGTCGTAAAGGCCCTCTGAGGGAAACCGGAACAAAGTGAGAAAAATGAGTTTGACACCCCTGGTCTAAACCAATGGTTGGGAAAAGTTTGACCTGCTCCATTTTTTTAATCCAGCTCATCAAACATTTCCATTAAGTGTTGTAAAAGTTGTTGCATTAATTCATCCAAATGTGGTTAATTGTTTGTTACATACTGTAGCTCATGAAATAATTTATTGATTATAAACAATCTCATATGTAATATGTATGTAATATGTAGTGCAAATGAAAATATAAAAAGAAAACTATGTTTTGAGGTCAATGTGTCCCAAAAGAAGGACACGTTGCCATAATAGATGCAGTGATAGAGAATCTTTGAACATGAAATTTAATTTGCTTTATGACTCAATGTGATTTGCTTCAAATATTTTTGGCATTGCTACTCATTAAATTTGACCTGAGGGTTTCTACTTGAAGTCAAAGTCAGTCATCCATTTTCTGAGACGCTTATCCTAACAAGGTTCGCAGGAGCGCTTGAACCTATCCCAGCCATCTTCAGGCAGCGTGTCGGGCGAACATGGAAATGACAAAATATGGTAAATGTGAAATAGAGTACAGTTATTGCATTAAGTGTTTATTAACTACACCGTCACAGTGCCAAAAAACGCTTTACAGAGCCTCACATTCACACATTCATGCACACGTTCACACGGTAATGGGCAGCTGCTGTCATGCAGGGCACTGCCAGGCCCACCGGGTGTAATTTAGGTCCAGCGTCTCGCCCGTGGGCACTTCAACAACGGTGAGTCAGAGCCAGGTCAACCCCTCTGTGACGGGATGACCGGCTCTATCAACTGAGCCACAGCTGGCCAATCAATGATTTTTTTTTTTTTTTTTTTATATTTGACATACTAGGCCTTGCCATGACCTTGGAATCTGCCGTAGAACTTTCGGACTGGTTTTGAAAACAACATTACCAACGTAGCAAATATGAAATGCTTGCCTGCTGATTTGTTCGTGTGCAAATGAAGAGCCAAAGAACATACAGGATCGTGCTTCTGTTTGCGCTTGTAACATTCCCGATGTTCCCTCAGTTTGTTTAATTCACTCCGAAGATGTCGTCCTCATACGATGTTGATTTAAAAAAAAAAAAAAAAACAATTTCTTTGGTACTTTCTGCCTCGGTTTTGCTCGTTTCCTGCAGTTTGTTCCACCCGCCGCCACTGATCCTCCACTGTGCCCCACCACCGCGAAGCCAGGCAGATGTTAAGCTTCTGACTTTATTTCATGCGGTGAACTGACACAGGTGCGAACATTTTGTAAGACGTCTGCGTGTATGTCTGCGAGGAGGATGGCCGCTGAGCTGTTTCTCGCTTCACGTTGCTAAGCAATTGCTACTAACAGTCGAAAGCAGACAGATGCTGTTGTTTTTTCCCCACTTGACATGTTTGCTTTAAGGCTGCATTTACAGTCCACTACTTGGTGAAATCCACCAATACTCAGAATAAAATAAATATGGTGCATTCCAGGTATACAGAAAATTATATAATGACATTGCCTATGCTACAATGGATGTACGGGGGTGTAAAAATCTTACAATGGCCTTTACATGTGATGTAGATCAGGGGTGCCCAGACTTTTTTACCCCGAGATCTACTTTTCAAGCAGCCAGCCTCTCACGAGCTACCGACGACTGGGAGAGGCCGGGGGGAATGAGGATGATGATGCTCCCAAACCGTTTTACGGTGGATGTTATGTTGCCTGCTATATTTAAAATACAGAATTAGCTTTTTGTGTACCGTATTGTTTGTGCTTTCATCCTGGATCAGGCTGTGCCAAGGTGGAATGTTAAAATGACACACCATCTCATCCTGCACTTTCTATTTTGGCATGAGACCAGACCTTTCCCACTCAGAAAAGAGAAAATCTCATCCAGTTTAACCACTTTTTTTTCGACTATTAAAATACTCTGACAGTCATTGCATCTTTAAACAACAGCATTTCTCTTTTAACTTTCCCCAATAATATCAAAAGTAAACTTAAGCATCATGTCTAGCCTGTCTTTGCTCTATGTTGGATGCTGTCATTATAAAACACTGATGGGCAGCGTAAGTACTATAACATTTGTAATTATGAGTGTACACCTTTAAGAGTGCGGGGGTGGGGGGTAAGGTAAACAAGGGAAAAGAGAGTGTGGCACAGCAGCGGTCGTTGTTCGAGAAAGTTCCGTGTGCTGCCTAAAAGGAACCAGTGGCTTTTTTTCCCATTTTTTTTATAGTACTTATATGTGAATTGTCCCATTGGATGTAACAACCAGTCATCCCTCACTTAGTGTATCACATTTCAAAATGCCACAAACTGAATAGCTGTATATTATATTATTATTATTTTGCACGCAACGCTGAATATCAGCGAAGAGACTGCATCAGCGGTGCACAATTGCGCACGCGCGCAGTTTCAAGGGAACATTGTCTTTTTTTTTTTTTTTTTTGGCACGGCGTCCCACGATCAACCAAGACTTCCGATCCCGATTGACGCATTGATGTAGAGTTTGTACATCTGACATGTTACTACGTTAACAAGGATTTTGAAATGTGATATTACTATGTAAAAATGAAGGTAAATATTCTAGAGGTACATACACTGAAAATGATGTACATATGCTAATATGATGTTAATACGGTATATAAGGTCTACAGTGTTAAATATAGTTAAAGAAGATAAATTAGAAGCATGTCACTAATGAATATAAAAACATACATTAAATGTGTGACATTTCTCCATTAAAAATTAAATATGAACAATTATGTATAAATGCAATAAATATAATGTCAAACTGCTGTGATTGGCTGGGAATCACTTCAAGGTATACTCTGCCTCTCGCCTGAAAATAATTGGGACAGGCAAGCAGCAGACAGCACTCCCGCGACCCTTGTGAGGATAAGCGGCTCAGAAAATGGATGGATGCAAATGCTAAACTGAATTCTGGTAATGTAGATTTCCCAACAGTATTAACTTATGAAAAAATATGAAACTGACCAAATTTGGACATGACGGGTTTCACTTTCACGCAGACCCTAGCGATGTGATGTAAATATACATTAGAGGTTGTAAATAAGGTGTAACTGAAGTGCATTAGTACTGTTAAGAATACAAACTAAATATGCCACATCAGTATGGGAATACATTAAAATATGTATGGCTAGTTATGATGAGGAACATATGCATCGTTAAAAGGGCATACATAAAATGTGATGGACATTTGGTACATCTGAGGTATGTAGACACTAAACACTAGGTATAATTGTACACTGGAGTGTACAGGTACTGAGCAATAAATGTGGGGACTAGCGGTGCATACATTAAACACTATTTAAATGCGACGCTCGAGATGTTTAGATATGATGGCGGCGTCATGTCTCGTTACGATCACAATTGCGTCTGTTCTGACAGTGGAGGTCACAGAGGTTTCCAGCGTCGTTCCCCAAGTGCACCGCCGAGGCTCATTTTGCTACTCGAGCACTTCACGAGTCTCCCTTTTTATTTCCAACTGTCTTGTAACCACTACACGCCATCATCCCCAAAAGGGAAGAAACATCACTTCACATCACTCAGCATCCGACAAATCCTTGCAACGATGAGAGTCCCTGTCTGTGAATCTACTGACTGCAGTGATTTTTTTTTTTTCATTCCATTTTTATATTTTTTACAAAAAATCAGGAAAGCCCTCCATGGTCCCTTTGCCAGCAGTGAGTTTGATAATGCGGATGAATTTAGTTTAGTGGTTACGGATTTGGAAATTATGATTAGGGGACATGTAGCCAGGTTTAGAGTTAGTGATTAGGTGGTTAGAGGGTTACGGAATTTGGGGTTTGTGGTGAGAACGTTAGGATTAGTTTAAAGGCTAAAGATTTATAGAACAGTGGAATTTAGGAAGCACTAGGTCAGATTTAGGTATAGATTTTGGGTTCAGGTATTTGGAGGTTGGGGGATCAGGTTCAATTTTGGATTAGATTGTAAATTTTAGAATAGTTTGAGTAGTTACAGATTCAGAAGTTTGCAGTTAGGGAGGCAGTGTTAAAATTAAAGATTTTGGGATTACAGTTAAATTTAGGGGGTAGATTTAGGGTGATATTTAGATATCCGGGAGAAATAGGTGAGAAGTGGTGGAGCAGGATCAGAGTTTATTAAATTGTTATAGGATTAGTAAAGCAAAGGACAGAAAATTTAGTCTCCAGCATTTTTCACAGTGTAGATTTAGGGATTAGGAGGTTAAGATTACTGGGACGAGGATAGAGTTGGACTTTATGGGGTTGCAGTCTGGGTTAGGATTTTAATCTAGGGATTAGGGAGTTGGACTTTAAAATGAGTGGGATAGGATAGAGTTGGCGATAATGAGGTTACCATTTAGATTAGGGTGTTTGCAGTTAGAATCAGGAGGACATGGTCAGGGTGAGAGATTGTGTGGTCAGTATTTGGAATTAGAAAAGGGTTAGAGTTATAGATCATGGGGTTAGAATAGGGTTTGATTAAGTTCACATTTTAGAATGTAGATTTAAAAAGAGATTTAGGAGTCATGGAGAAGGACATTTAGGATTAAGGAGATTGGGGTCTACATTTGGGTTAGGATTAGAGACATTTCAGCACACAACCAGAAGATGATCAGACTGTGGAATCTCCTTTTCCTTTTGTTTTTTCAGTCAATTAGACTGAAAAAACAAAAGGAAAAGGAGTTGTTTTTTTTTTTGGGGGGGGGGGGCAAAGGTAAACCTCTGCAGGGTATGCTTGCCAGCAAGTCCCCCGGCATCCTCCTCTCAACAACCATCGGTGTGACTTCTCCGGTGAGTTTGTATGATCTTGCTGCCGTCAGCCTCACTTAATTTAGCGCTGGCGTCTGCCCAGACGCTAACGACAATTGGCTCTTGTTACTTTTCTGCTTATGGAGCATTTTCGGTTTGGAATGTAGTACGGCAGAGGGGAGCGTCTTCAAACCAGTGTGTTCAAACTGTCACTGAGGAGGGGAAAAAAAAAGTGGGAGGGAGCCTCTGGTCAGCAGTTTGACAGCCCCCCACTTTCCCCCTCAAACATGCTCACTAACGAGCATTTTAAGAAGCCTGCCAGCACTCTTTAAATATTTCACCCCCCGTGGCAGGCAAAGTGGGCAAAAAGAGGACTTGGGATTTAGGTTAGGGCATTAGATCTACGACTAGCATGAGGTTTATGGATCAGGTTTAGGATCTTAGGGAGGGTGAATTTAGGGTTCGAGTGTTAGGGTTTCAGTGATAGACAAAGGATGGGTTTCAGCAGCAAATGCAAGGCCATAAATTCATAATTTTTCACCCATTTTATGTTTACTGTGGATATGTTTATGCATCTCCGTACATAAGCATTTTTAAAAATGAAACATTAGGAGTACCCGAGAGACCATAAAAAACATGGGTCCCTTTGAAAATGGAGTCCACGGTTCAGTTCTAAGACGCCAACGCGTGCTTCAAATCTAACTGCCTTTAGGATGAGTTAGTCAGACTGGTGACTTTCAGGTGAGTGTATTTGCTGAGGCCACCCATGAGCAAGTGTTGGTGTTAGAGTTATGGGTTAGTGTGAAGGGGTTAAATTTAGGTTACATGATTAGAATTAGAGATGCGTTTAAGGGATAGGGATAGGAATAGGTTTGGGTTGAGGATGATAGTCAGGGGTTGTGATTTAGACTTAAGCAGAGGATATCTTTAGGTGGGGGGGGGTTATATAGGGTTAGGATTAGTTATGTGCATGGTTTATGGTAGGGATTCAAGTTGAAGTTCACGTTTGAGGGGTTAGCTAATGCCGTAACACAACTTGAAGCTGGTGTGATAGTATAGTACAATCGGAATGGCATTTAACCACAATCAAACACTAAATCTACATGAGAAAAGTGTGAAGGGAGCCTCTGGTCAGCAATTTGAAAGCCAAAAAAAAAAAAAAAAGACAGCAAAAAGCCCCCCGCAGGCCTTCCAAACATGCTGGCTAATGAGCACTATCTTAAGTAGCTTTCCAGCCCTCTTTAAACAAGCAAAGTAGGCAAGGGAGGCACCTTTTAAAAGGCAGCATATGGCCACCCTGGATCTTACTGTGATGTATTGTCACGGGACAACTCGCAACCCCCACCCCTCCCCCACCCACCCCCCGAAATCCACTCCCCCGTACCCCGCCTTCGGCTTCACCACCAGATGTCGATGTCTCACCCAGGACAAGATGTGTTGTCGCTGTGAGGCGACTGGTCACCGCTGAAGTCACTTATTACTGTTACCGTCGCACTTATGCTGATGGCGTTAATAACAAATGAGAAAGCTGATGAAAAGTTGCAGTTGCATCACTTATCCTGCCCGGGTGAACGACTGCAGAACATTTTTGCTCTAGTTCCTTTTCTCTCAAAGAGATTCAGGGAAGAAAGTGGGTGGTCAAAAAAATGGTTATTTCTTTGAACATCTACTTCTTAATTTAACACGATTCAGGTTCACAGTAACTATATATTCCTTAATTACAAGACAAAGGGTTTCACAAGTCGAGTGTTCTCAGAGATTATGACACCCCTGATCTAAACCCACCATTTTGGGTAGGAAAACCCATTTGGGGAAAAAGGTAGAAAAGTTGTGATAGGGAACACAGATGGAGTTGTTGGGTTAAGAAAGGTAAACGGGTTAGGATTAGAGGTATCTTTATCAATTAGGATTAGGGTTGGGAAAATGAGAGAATTGTTTTGATTAGGGGGTAGATTTATGGTTTGGGGGTTAAAGCCAGAGGGTTAAGGTTTGTGAGTAAGGTTAGGGTTAGTATTAAGAGTTCAGACGCAAAAGCAGATACCTGTATATCCATTTTTATAGATTCTTTGATTTATATATTATGTACATATATTATATATAATATTCGCTACAATTTAATCCCAAATTTCAGCACAAACCATAAAACTACCACCGTGACCAAAACAATTCTCTCATTGTCCTAACACTAACCACCAACCAAAATCCTAACCGGTAAAGATACCGCCTAACCCTTTTACCTTTCTTAACCTAAAAAGTCGATCTGTGTTCCCTTCACAATTTTTATTATATGTTATATAAATAATCTACAGAAAGAACAAAAATTTATATCTTTGCTTTTGTGTCTGAACGCTTGGTATTTAGTGCTATGTAAAAGTGTTTTGTTGGGATTAGTATTTGGGTGTTTAGGGAGAAGATTTTGAATTCGGACGAAAAAAAAAACACAGAATTAAGTTTATGGTAAGGATATTAAAGGTAAGGGTTTTAGATTTAGGGTTAGGATTAAAGTGTTATGGATAGGGAGTTACAGGGTTAGGGTCAGGACATTTTAGGACATGAAGTTAGGATAATGTTACCATGTTTAGACTACAACGTCTGGTTTGGGGCCTTGAGGGTTAGGATTAAAGGGTCCAATTTAGAGTTATGATATGGCTAGTTCTGGGTTTGAAATGATGTTTTTTGTATTTTAGGGTTAGGGATCTGTTTTCAATTTTGAGTCTATGTTAGGCGATAACAGTTAGATGTAATGGAAACATTTCCAAAGTATCTTTGAGCTACTTCCTTTTTTCAAGAAGGAAGGTTCAGGGATTGGAAAAAAAAACTGTTTTGTCTTTGAACTTTCCCTCCTTCAAATGTTTATAATTTAATCATGTGAAAGGCACTAGAGAAAACAAGCTTTGACCTTTTTGCCACTTTTCTGTGATGCATCTTTTCTTTCAAAGATGAAATAAGTCAAATGTTTCTCAAGCTCACAAAAGCCGAAGTGCTCAGCAGCACACTTACTGTAAGTGCATTACCAGTCTTGAGTCCTGCCAGGTCCAAGGCCAACCTAAATATGAGCTTTTTGTTCTTTTGCAAATAATTGGCTGATGTTCTTCATTTTCTCTCACTAACTAAAAAAAAAAAAAAATACTGAAAACTCCTTGATGGATTTCTGCACATATTTCCGATTGACAACCGCCTTATGTATCCAAACGTCCCTCATCAGAAGTCCAGAGGCTGCATTGTGATTATTGTGTCACTGATGAATGATACCTACACTTTTCAAAGCACATAATGTTGACATTCAATGTGAAGGGCTGTGTGTGGAAGTAAAAAGAATCCTGAAAGACACCTGGTGACTAAAACGGTTAGTGGTTATAGTTAGGGATTGGAGTAAGATGCTTTATGTTAGGGTTAGGTTTCGTGAATAATAGGTCTTGGGGTTCGGGGGAAATTAGCAGCTGCAGTTGATTGTGATCATTAATGAGAAGTAAAAAGATCTGCGCTAAATTTTACAGCCTTCGCAACTCTTGATGTGTGCATGGACGTATTCTTCATGTGAACATTGCAGCTCACCTGAGTCATCCTCATGAAACCACAATGACATGTCGGATGCGGATCGGTATGTCGGTCTTGAGTAAGTAGCTTTTTGACTCAGAGAAGTATTTTCTGATGGGCTCAATCATACCAACAGAGACAACACACCAGCAGGTGGCTACGAAGCTGGCCCTCGCCACTGCTTCCAGCTCTCTTTTGTAGGGACATGTTCGGTCTGGCAACCAATGCCAAAGAAGAAGAGGAGAACCCTTAAATGAGGGGGAGAGTTTGCAGAGGATGAGTGGAGGTTAGCTGCAGAGAGGAAGAAAGCGACTTTACTAAATAATCTAAGTGAGGTGAAGACACTGCACAAGGGTGATATCCATGGAACGAACCAACTGAGATGGAGGGTGACTCATGTGAGATAAGAGGGAGGATGAAGAGCTCTTAGAGCCTGTTGGTGTTTTGATTGAGATTAAAGATACGGGTTATGGGTTAAGGGTTATTTATGTGCTTAGAGTTGGGGTTTGGGACTAATGGATTATGGTTTAGGAATTGGATTAAAGAAGAAATCCAGTGCTTTGCATGGATAGTATATCAATAGCTCATGTAATATGTACCCTATTTTGACAATGTGATGTTAAATCCTCTCTCATTTAATAGTGTTTTGAGAGGATTTTTACCCGCAATTACGAATTTTCAGGGGCGCTGCCATTTTCACGAGTCACATGATTTATGTGCGCGGATGTGACGTGTAACGTGCCGCACCAAAGGCTCGCTTACATGGGACACCATTTATGCCCAGCCCTGATCTCTCGGATTTATCCTTATCTGATGAAAAAATAGCTGTGTCGGTTGATCGTGAAGACGGAGGAATACTTCCGTACAGATTTTAACTTGTGGCTGTGATTAATGTTGAACATTTGGATGGTTCTTCGGGCGGAATGACGCGGAGTCTGACTACTCTGAGGCCTACGCACGACATAAGTGCGTAAACAAAGTCCCCCAAAGCTCCGGGCCGGCAGCCGCGGATGTTTCTTCGGATGGGAATGACGCGGAGCCTGATGAGTGAGCTCTGGCGGCAGGCTACGAGCTGAGGTTCCAGGCAGCAGAGGCCGTTAGCCCCGGCCGCCGAAGCTAGGCTAAAGGCCTCCACTAAAATAAGGCCACGAGCAGAGTTTCAACATCTGGGGAGGCCATTAGCCGACTCAGCGTCATTCCCCCAAAGAACCATCCGAATATTCAACATTATTTACAGCCACAGGTTCAAATCTGTATGGAAGTATTCCTCCGTTTTCCCGATCAACCGATACTGCCATTTCTTCATCAGATGAGGATAATTCCGAGAAATCAGCACTGGGCATAATGGTGTACCATGTAATCCTGCGTTTGGGACGGCACGGTACACGTCACATACGTCCACGTAGATCATGTGACTCGCGAAAATGGGAGTGCCCCTGAAAATTCGTAATTATCCATAAAAATGTTCTCCAAACACTATTAAATGAGAGAGGATTTAACATCTGATTGTCAAAATAGAGCACATATTACATGAATTATTGGATACACTGTTAATGCAAGCAGTGGATTTCCCCTTTAACATTAAAGATAAGTGTTTGTAGTTAAATTTAGCAGTTAGCGGATTAGAGTAAGTTTTTGCTGTATTGTTTTGGGACTTTAGAATCAAGCCTTCAAAAAAGGAGTTGGGCCTCAACTGGGTCCTGTCATCATCATCATCATCATCAACATCATCATCATCATTTTCAAAAGGTGTTACTACCAATAAGACTTTATTATGCCAAACTCTGGTCAGGCTTTTCAGATCAGTGTTGAGCTTTCAAATTTGGGTTCCAAAGTAGGTTGACATTTTTTTAGCCAAATTTGTTGCTTCAAATTATAATTTCAAGCGTACGTTATAGTTTCAAACAAGGGATCGGTATTAAATGACTGTTAGTACAGTAGTCCTGCTAAAGGTGTCAAAGTGTAGTTGCAAGCAAAAGTTAAGATTTTAAATTTGGGCTTGAAGACAAGGGTTAAGGGTTTCAAAGGCGGATTAAAGTCTCACCCCTTAAATCGGGCCTTCAGAAGAAGAGTAGGCCCTCAAAGGGCGGAAAAGGGTGCCTGAATACCACCACTTCCATCCTCATTCTGATCATCATCACCATTCTCATCATCAAGCATCCCCACAGTCGGGCGACTGGTGTGAAAAGGCAACAAATGAGGCTCGTTCAAGTGGGAAGAAGAAATAAATGCGTTTCAAGAGATATTCAAATGAGGCCCGATTGCATCACTGCGTCAACAAAAATAAAGACAGCAACCAGACTTCTTTTTTGTTTTTTTTTTTACATTTGCAGCTGCCGCAATGACAACAACGCACAAGAAGTTAATTTTTATTCTTACACAAGAACAAACGAACATAACTGGGGCGCAATTACTGATTCCTATGAGAACAGCTGGTTCATACGGGCTTCCGTTTTTGGAAAGGGTCGGGTTTCAAAAGAGCAATATGGTTTCAAATTATCACGGCGCTTCCTTTTCATATTTCAATACTCTGTTGATTGTGAAAACATTGTTCTAAAGTAGTAAAATGTTTAAAGGAGGAAAAGCCAGTGGTTCATAATTTCCTCATTGGTCTTTTTGTGGAGTTCTGCTGTGCGCTGTCAAAGCTTTTATTTTTGTTGTTTTTTTTTTTGTTTGTTTTGCCGTTCAATCGTGGTGACTAATTGAGAGCAGTGAAGGAGTCAAACTATACCAAAAAAAAAAAAAAAAGGATGAGAAATCGTTAGATGAAAGAGTCAGAAAATACTTTCAGGTTTTTCAAAGACGCCTACTCTTTTTGCGGGAGACGCTCCTCTCTTGCATCACTTTTCACACACTCTGTGTGAATCGTAATGACCAGACACAAGACCAGATCAAAAAAAATAAAGAATACCAGGGAATGATGCAGCTGGAAGGGACATGGAGGCGGGGGATCTTTCCCTGGGGGAGGTCTCACCTCGGAGGCTCATTTTCATGCTGTTCGACTACAGAGCACAAAAGAAGGTTTGAGCCATCCTCCCGTGGAATTGGATTATTTTGGGATGTGGACCGAACGCCCACATGCACCCAACTAAGTCCCATACACACCTATAGACACATACAGAATACAGAAAATTACAAAAACACAAACTAACACACGTACAAGAATAACCAATGCATGCACAGCCAAACATGCACACAAATACGCACACAGAGATGTACCTGCAGAAGTACACACTGGCGCGCACACACGCAAACACGTACACTCACATAAACACACCGAACAAACGCAGCTTGTATACACTACAGGAACACTACATTGACATCAAATTACACAGTAATAGAGACACAGACACACAAAATCAGACAGAGAAGCACGCACACAAAAAACACTAAACTTGAATCGCATTCTCACAAAGACACACACAAAGAAAGAAAAAACACAGACATGCAAAACAAACGGATGCACAACGACAAAGACACACACACAGACACGTACACACACCTATAGACACATTCAGAATACACAAAATTACAAAAACACAAATGGACACAAGTACAAGAATAACCAATGTATGCACAGCCAAACATGCACACAAATACACACACACAGATGTACCTGCACAAGTACACCCATGCGGACACACGCACGCATGTACACACACAATCTGCATTGTACACTCACATCAACACACACACCGACACACAAACAAATGCAGCTTGTAAACACGCGCATGCACACACAAGAACACTACAACGACATTGAATTACACAGTAATAGAGACACGGACATACAAAATGAGACAGAGGAACACGCACACAAAAACAACAAACTTGAATCGCAATCTCACACAGACACAGACAAAGAAAAGAAAAAACACAGACATGCACAACACACGGATGCACAACGACACAAACACACAGACACACACACACTTAAAGACACAGAGAGAATACACAAAATTACAAACACACACAAATGGAAACACGTAGAAGAATAACCAATGCATGTACAGCCAAACATGCACACAAATACGCACACACAGATGCACCTGCACAAGTACACACAAGCGCACACACGCAACCATGTACAAACAATCTGCATTGTACACTTACATAAACACACACACCGACACACAAAGGCAGCTTGTAAACACGCGCATGCACACACAGGAACACTACACCGACATTGAATTACACAGTAATAGAGACACGGACACAGAAAATCAAACAGAAGCACGCACACAAAAAACACACTAAAGTTGAATCGCATTGTCACACAGACACACACAAAGAAAAGAAAAAACACAGACATGCACAACACACGGATGCACAATGACACAGACACACGTACACACACCTATAGACACTAACAGAATCCACAAAATTACAAACACACAAAATGACACACATATAAGAATAACCAATGCATGCACAGCCAAACATGCGCACAAATACGCACACACAGATATACTTTCACAAGAACACACATGTGCACACGCACGCAAGCATGTACACGCAATCTGCATAGTACACGCACATGAACACAAACACCGACACACAAACACAACTTGTAAACACGCGCATGCACACGCAGGAACACTACACTAACATTGAATTACACATAAGGGACACAGACACACTAAATCAGACAGACAGGCACGCACACAAAACACACACCAAACTTGAATGGCACACAAAGAAAAAAAATAAAACAGACATGCACAACACACGGATGCACAACGACACAGACACACACAAACAATAACACACAGAATGCGCAGACATGCACAGACACACACAACCAGTAAGTAAACACCCACACAGACATACGGACACAAAGACACGCACGAAATACACACTTGACATACAGTCAGGCGCACACAAGCAGCACAGACGCACATACAGTCCCACGCAAACTCCCACGCATGAACACACACAACACCCAATAATAGCCACACACCCACACGTAGACATGTCTACACATAAAATGACACATACGACACACAAAAGTCACACAAAAACAGACATACAAACACGCAGACATGTATACAGATAACAAGCACGTCCTTATAGAGCACGACTACTGTATGTTGTGGGTCTTGAGTTAGTTCGACCTGGCACTCGACGGAAATCCACTGGAATGAAATTTGTCAGCTGTCAGAGCAGGTTGAGAAACTCACATTGAAGCAAATATTCAGAAATGTTTGTCAAAAAACACTCATTGGCAAGACCCCGCGCTGTCTTGGTTCTGTGCTCACCATCCATACCACCACCCGCACTCCATTTTCCAGCAGTTTTATGAACGTCTTCATTCCCAAAATGCGCAGTACTTTCGGTCCATCTTTTCAATTTTTTCCCCTCAAACTACTGGGACACTCCAAAAAACAATAAAACTCATCTCAGTCATCCTTATATTATTCTTTAAAAAAAAGGGTGTGAGGCGATTTTGCTAGGTCAAATTACCTTTATTTTTAAAAATGCATAGTTCTTAATGTCACTCATAGGGCATCACAAATATGCCCCCTGTTGTGTATTGTGGAGGGTGAAATGTCAGCGTCGTCAAACGGCATCTGTGACCAATCTTAACAAATGTCAGTGTCGGTTATCCCCAAGACAAATCTGACCAATTATACCCTCTGACCTTTCGGGTGATTTGTTTACAGCAGCGCAACAACATTTCTTTTCGTCCTCAATTGTTCCACTTTGTAAACAAAATCATCGCCACAAACACGTCACATCCAAGGATGACGTACGTATGTACAAGAGACCTGAAGATCGCCAACTACATTCTGCTTTTCCACCATGCCATCTTTGACATCAAGTCTGAGTCTGGTTTCATTGAGCACGTTGTGCAATATGTCGTAACGTCCGTCACGAAACTGCAAACTTAAGCGGAAAAAAATTCTATTTAGTCAAAGAACATCATGTTGTGTCAGAGCATCTAAAAACTGGAAGCCACTGTCGATATTCGACCCAAAGACCGTGTTTTGGAGCGGTGTGGCTTAAAAATGTTTGGACAAAAAGTCGGAGTGCGTGTAACTCAAGGTTTGAAGATTAGCGTTTCACAGATTATGGGGAGTGCTAGCAGCGTGGGATCGATTCCCGCTCAGTGATGGTGTTGACATCTGCCCTGCAACTGACAGGTGACCATGGCAGGGTTGTGTCAGACTTTTGCCCGAAGCTAGCTGGGATAGGCTCCGGCTCTCCCGTGTCCCTTGTGAGGATAAGCGGTTTGGATAATAGATGGATGGATGGATGGTGAGTGCTAGCATTACGTCTGGGATTAGGATAAGGTTTAAAGATTATGGACAGGTTGAGGGTTTAAGGTTCATGGTTTAAAATTTAGTTTAAAGATTATGGTTGGAGTTCAGGGAGTTCGGGGAAAGCAGAGAGCCAAAAATTAAATGTGGGGACATTGAATATAGGGACTATGACAGGAAAAGCTAAGGGGTTGGTTGACATGATGATTAGGAGAAAATTTGAAGGTTGAGAAAGGTTTAAAATTTGAATCTATTTCCTTTTATCAACATTTAATAGAAAGGTTTAATGTCCATCCATCTATCCATCCATCCATTTTCTACCGCTTCTCCGGGTCAGGTCGTGAGGGAATTAACTTCAGCAGGGATACTTAGAATTCTCTTTCCCTGGCCACTTCTTCCAGCTTTTCTGGAAGGATCCCGAGGTGTTACCAGGAAAGCCGAGAGACATAGACTCTCCAGCATGTCCTGGGTCATCCCCGGGGTGTCTTTCTTGTGGGACATGCCCAGAACACCTCACTAGGGAGGCGTCCGGGAGGCATCTGCATCAGATGCCCCAGCCACCTCATCTGGCTCCTCTCAATGCGGAGGAGGAGCGGCACTGAGCCCCTCTCGGATGACCGAGCTTCTCACCCTATTTCAAAGGGAGAGCCCGGACACCCTGCGGAGGAAACTCATTTTGGCCGCTTGCATCCGAGATCTTGTTCTTCCGGTCACAACCCACAGCTCATGCCCATAGGTGAGGGTCGGAACGTACATCGACTGGTAAATTGAGAGCTTCGCCTTTCGACTTAGCTCCCACTTTACCACAACGGACCGATACAAAATACGTATTACTGCAGACACTGCACCGATCCATCTGTCAATCTCCCCCTGCATTCGTAAGGTTTAATATAAGAGAGTGTTGGATATATTATGACCTGTTTAATAAATTAAAGGTGAAGAAGTGGCCCTTGCACTCATCTATTATTCTGTAACCATCCCCCGAATGAAAAGCTTTGGACAGACACCAGTGGTGTGGCGTCATGGTGACAGTCATGTTAGGGTTAAGTTGGTTGATGATTTGGTTTCGGGTTGCGGTGTTGGAGAATAGGATCCAGGTCTAAAATAGGGATAGGTATTGGGATTTAAGGTTTGGGTGTGATGGTTTAAGCTTGAGAGTTTAGGCATAGTTTTATGGTTTGGGTTAAGGGTTTAAGATTCAGGTTGAGGGTAGGTATAGGTTTTGGGGTTTAGAGCAGTATTTTGGGCGTCGGTTTTGGTTTTTACCAGATAGGTTAAGTTGGTAAATAGATGTTGTAGCCAAGTACGACGGTCGTTATTCGGTATCAAGGTCCAGAAACTGAGCCACATCGGCCGGGGCGCTCCACAGATGTTCCACCGTCAGCGTGGTCGGTTTTTGAGCACAGTTGAAGAGATGAGATAGATAGATAGATAGATAGATAGATAGATAGATAGATAGATAGATAGATAGATAGATAGATAGATAGATAGATAGATAGATAGATAGATAGATAGATAGATGATAGATAGATAGATAGATAGATAGATAGATAGATAGATAGATAGATAGAGATAGATAGATAGATAGATAGATAGATAGATAGATAGATAGATAGATAGATAGATAGATAGATAGATAGATAGATAGATAGATAGATAGATAGATATAGATAGATAGATAGATAGATAGATAGATAGATAGATAGATAGAAACAATAAGGACTAAACAAATCTATTTGAATGCAAGGATATAAAAAGAATCTCCAAATAAGGTCAATGTAGCAGACAAACTAAAATTCAACATGGATGCTGTCTGGGAGCCGCAGATGAAGTCAAAAACGCTGCTTTGGCAGAGGCATGATGAAACGAGTTGAAAGACAGCAAATTTAGCCTTGTTTGTCCGTCTGTCACGCACAATTTTCCTGCCCGGCGTTTAACAGCGAGGCTTCATTTCTCTTCATTGGCACAGGAACGAGCTGACAGCCCTCCTTAGAGGACGTCAACACAAACGTCTCCGACGGGATCAAATCATTTTCACCGTGTGACGCACTCGCGCACAAACACCATTCAGGCCTCAAATTGACTTGACGGCATTTTTTATTTTCTTTTGCAGCGTTGTCGACAAAATGATTTAGTGTGTAGACAAGTTGTGGGAGTCAATAAATATACTGCTACATCAAAGCAATTTGATGGGGGGGGTTTCAAAAATACAATCATGGACATATTTAGGGGAAGGAAGAAAATAAGCAGAATACCACATCCACCAAATAAGTCAGTACTGTACCAAATATAGTCTGATGCATGCGGAGAAAAATAAAGCATAAATCGACAAGAATAAAGTCGTTATTTCTAGAAAAAGGGTGTATTAATTGGAAACTTAAGTTTTTTTTTTCGGGAAAAACAGGATAGATCGTACAAGAATTAAGCCACATTTTATCAAGCAAAAAATTACCCTAAAAAGCAATTGAGAAAATATATATATTTTTTTCTAACAGTGACATATGAGATTAAATTATTTCTTTAAGAAAATAAGCACAATATTTTGAAAATAACGCTATATTATCAAGATCAAGGTTATATTATATATATATATATATATATATATATATATATATATATATATATATATACACACACTGTATATAAATACACAGGTGCACACACAAGGCAGCTTGTGACATTTTTTTTTTAAAGAAGCCAGATTACAGGAACAAAGCACTATTTATTTTCTTTTTTATTCTATTTATTTTCTCTTTCTAGGACAAAAATATGTCTAATCATAATTTCAGGGGAGAAAACATTCCAACTTCATTGAAATTGGGGTTTGTCTTACTTGCTCAAGGAGAAAAAAACAATTTTATGAGAATAAATGTTTATTTTCTTGACTGCTGTTTATGTTGAAGAAAAAAATGACATTCGAATGAAGTTATCTTGTTGTTGAGAAAAATAAATGAGTCTTTCTTTTTTCCCAGTAAATTGTGTGTGTGCATAAATCCCATGTGAGGCTGGTTTAAAAGGCTTCTGATTGGCCCAGGGGGGGAACCGGCACGACAAGCTACCGAGCACAGAGTTATTTGTCGCTGATTGGCTCAGTCAGCGGGGATGATGACTCCGATTTATTTCCTTTCATCAAGCCTTTCACATCCGCATCGTTGCGTCCCCGAAGCTCCCAAAATACAAATAATTCATGTTCCGCGACCACGAGATGCGCGCACGTGCATCCGCACGACGACGACGACGAGGATGATTGTTGAGCGGGTCTCTTTAGATCTGTCCCGGTCGCACGTAAAGTCGTCATGGCTCCCTTTTCGTGTGCAAACCATTAACATAACCGTAAGAGCAAATGCATGTCCGACTGCTGTGCTGTATGAACTGTAAAAGGACATGAGAGCGACAGGGGGGTGGGGGGGGCCAGAATATATGAAAATCAACAACACAAACTTACAGCAACTAGAGCGTAAAAAAAGAAGCTAAACCATCACATGGAAACGAGACAACATCCACTGATGAGCTCAAATTGCCTGCACGCTTTTATTTATTTAGTGGCCTTTTGCCGTGCAAGTTTTGACAGGTAGGCAGGTGTGGGACTCTTTCAGGAAAAATGTTGATGGATTCAAAGGAATTTTGCACGCCTGTGCTGTTTCGTACATTGACATTTCATAAAGGACAAGTAACACAGTATTTTTTAAGGGAAAATATGTAATATTATATGCATTTTTTCTTCAAAAAGAAGCATATCATGAGACTAACATTTTATTTTTTTTCTCATAAAAAACTACAACCATGTAACCTCCATCCATCCATTTGCTTAGCCGCTTATCCTCACAAAGGTCGCGGGGAGTGCTAGAGCCTGTTGCAGCTGTCAACGGGCAGGAGATGGGTACACCGTGAACTGGTTGCCAACCAATCGCAGGGGACATAGAGACAAACAGACACACCCACAATCACACCTACGGGAAATTTAGGGTGTCCAAATAATGTTGCATGTATTTGGGATGTGGGAAGAAACCAGAGTGCCCGGAGAAAACTCACACAGGTACGGGGAGAACATGCAAACTCCACACAGGTAGGCCGGGATCGAACCCGGGACCTCAGAACTGTGAGGCCAACACTTTCCAGCTGCTCCACCGTGCCGCCAACCATGAAACATTTTTAAGTCAATTTTAGGGCGAGAAGAACAACAACAATGATTTTTTTTCTCCCAAAAGGTTCCATGAGAATAAATGTGTATTTTTTGCAAGAAAAAAAAGCTGATGTATAATGAGAATATTAATTTCAAAGATTAGATTTTTTTTTTATCCTTTTAAATAAAACAGCAGGCATTTATTAGAATCGTGTTTTCTCAATATTATTTAAGAAAAAAACAATAAGAGAAGAACATTTTATCCTATCCTTTAAAAAAAAAAAAAGAGAAAAAGAATAGCTACTTGGATAACAAGACAAAGAACTAGAGTGTAAGGCATAAGATTAGGTACAGGGATTTGGTACTGCTAAAGGGGTGTAGATCGGGGTTAAAGTTAGGGGCAGGGTTTCTGGTTTTGGGTGGTTATCCTTAAATGGTGGACCATGGTCTGGAACCAGTCACGGTCACATGCAAACACTGCGTCAATTGCTATGAAATAAAGTTAATGTAGTTGTACCGTCATGCCACTGTTTTCTTTTTTTTCTGATGTCACGGACCGTGTCGGCAGCCATATTTTAAGTACAACTGGTGCCCTCGATTTGATCTCGAGGCCAGAACGAGCCAATTGTAGAAAGAAACTTGCGCCATTGACGACACTGTATGGCTTGTTTCAAAAGTTGGGAAAGTTGACTCAGAAAACAGCTTTTGAAAATGAAATAACAAGCTGATACTTTTTTTGTCAATCCAGAATCTCACGCGTAGCCGGTAAGTGGGAATTTTAAGCGAAGCGTTATCTTGAAAACAAATATTTCACCAAAACATGTCCACTGAACACATAAAATAAGCGAATTGAGATGTTTGCAAGTTGTTAGTAGGATCAATGCTGTTGTCTTACTAGAGCGGCTTCCATGTACCGGAGACAAATTCCTTGTGAGTTTTTGACATACTTGGCAAATAAACATCATTCTGATTGTGATCGAATGCCCTTCATGAGTTTTATGTTGTTTCTGAAAGCAGCGATTTTGGTGAAACCAATACATTCTGCTGCTGATGACAGAGAACCATCTAGAAACAAACTTTTTTTGTTTTCTCGTGAAAGCAAAAATTCTATGCCTTCCTTTTATAGGTTCGGTGCTTATATTGCCACAAAACATAATATTCTTTAAGGGTCCAAACGTCAGTCGATAGCTATAAAACAGCTGTGAGTCAAATAGTTTAGTGTGTAAAGTTAGTGTCAAGGGTTAACATTTGTATAAATGAACTTTGTAGACTGTGAAAGTGGTCAATATTTTAAAAAGATGAAATGGTACACATGATGATAACTTACCCAGTATTCATCATGGTATTCGGGAGGATTCAGAGACACCCCAACATCCACTGGGGCGTCCGCGAGGATCCCAAGAACGCTCTACCGGTGAGCGGATGTCGACGAAGTGTTGCTCCGCACGCTCATCGCCGCATCGTCCATCAAGATGGAGACTTGTCTTACCTGGAAGAGCGTAGAAATAAACAAAAATGAAAAAAAAAATCTAAAGACAGGAATTCATATTCACCACGTGGTCAGCTCACATCTGCTGATGATTATCGGCTGACATCATCCGGACAAGGACGGGGAAAAAGGCACAGTGAAAAAAAAAAAAAAAAAAACACCTCCTGCCGATAAAGGTAAGAAATGCGATAACCTCAGCGTGGCGTCATTATGAGTGTTTACTTTTTTTCCCGCAAGAGGAAAAAAAGGAAAAAAAAAGTTTCTAAGTAAATTTTTATTTTTACAGGACATAAAATGTGTACTATTACAGTAACAACAATTAAAACAAAAAAAAACTTTAAAGAACAAAGGCATATTTCAAGAAAAAAAGAATATTTCTTTGAAAAAATAAATCAACAAGTTACACAACGAATCCAGCGGGGAAATTAATAAAATAAAATAAAATCACCCAAAACGTATATGAAATTAACATTTTACGATTACTATTATTAGTACTATTAACTTTTACAAGAAAAAAAAGTTTATTGAGAGTTAATTACAATTTCTTAGAAGAAATAAAATGTGTCATGACATAATAATTATTCTGGGAAAAATATGTATTTATTAAAGAAATATGTTGTTACCAAACAATCCTGAATGTAATATATTTCAAGAAAATAAGTCATAACTTGAAAATAAATGTTTCTTTGAGAATATAAATTGTACAGCATAGTGTTTCGCCCTTATCATCATCTAAAAAATGTTATTATTCGAATTATGTTGCTTTTTTCGCCCCCAGAAGGTAAGGAGATGAGCCAGGTGGATGGCGGAAGAGAATCCGAGTTTCTGGACTGGGTTGGGGATGTGGAGGTCAGTGATGGAGATTGAATCCAGTCAAAATAAGTGTAATACCAAATGAATACATTTTAATTTTTTGTGTGAAAAAAGAACAAGTCATGAGGAAAAAGGATGAAATATTACAAGAATAAAGCATTTTTTTTCTGGAAAAAAGTATGAACAGTCCAAGTATAAACAGAAAAAAAAACTACATATTTTATTATATATTTTTTTTTGTTTATCTAAGTACAAGCAAAGAGTAAAGCTAAAAGGCAGTATTAAGGCATAATATTTAAAGAATACAGCATTTTTTTCCACATACAAAAACAGGATTATAGAAGCTCGACTCATTGTGCCGTGCGTATGTCGCCATGGAGACATGCAAGCTGCACCTGTTAAACTTTGGCAGAATGTCCAAAGTGCATTTATTTAGCGGTTGTTGTACAAGTAAACAAAATGCTGTTTGTCCATATGCACGCAATCGAAGGGCCAGCGTACGCACACAAACACACACACGCATAATTAAAAGCACACACGGCAAGTGTTAGCGCGCCTGGCAGTTGGCGTCGCCAGAGCGAGCGAGCGAGCATTTCAGGCGTCGACGAGTGTTTGGCCGCCAGCTCACAGGTGCCTCTTCTTCTTCTTCTTTTTCAACGCGGACCAGACGAAACATGTTGAAACCCTTCACAAAATGCTGGCTGCCGACCAGTCGCCAGCCAAAAGTGCTCTTGTCGCCGACGCAACGGAGTACAAATTCGGCGGCGGCGGGCCAATCACACGGCCATCTGGAGGCAGCCATTGAAGGCGTATGCTCCGACATGAGCGTGATCTGGAGCAGGTCACAATTCACTTTCACTTGTTTTTTTCAAATTCCGCCAAAATATGACAGCCAGGGAAGTCGTCGGTGATGTGTAAAGAAGTGGGGGGGGGGGGGGGGGCGAACGGGGCCAACCCCTAACCCCCAAACCCATTTATTTTCAGGTTTGCAAAAGTATTATATTCTATTTTTCAGGAGGAAGGGGAAGAGGAAAATATGTACATTTTGTAGAACTCGTTTTGTTTTTTGGAAGAAAAGTCATTTAGGGAGAAAAATGTACTGTAATTTCTGTACTATAAACCTCACCCAGTACATTTTTGAAGGAAAAACCATTTTGTACATGCTTAAACCGCACCTGTCTATAAGCCGCTTGAGCCCACATTGAAACATGAGATATTTACAAAGAAAAACGGTACACTAAAAGAGTTTTCAAAGTATTAACCCATTCGTAGGCAGCGTCCCATTTATGGGATATCATAATTTTCACGCATTTCACGCAATTTTCACAGTGCGTCAATTGCTATGAAATAATGTTAATAAAGTTGCACCTTGATGCTACCGTTTTCTTTCTTCGTCCTTCAGTATATTAAAATATGTAAGTGTTTTACTTTGAAGCAATAATTTGGTGTCAGGAGAAGACAACTCATCGGTCAAAGTTAGCACGGAGTTATTTGGCTTTCCTTCCTGACCCAACATGGCTGCCTCAAGAACACATGGAGGGTGTTCCAAGAGAAGAAAGGGAGAAAGGTCAGTATTCAACCAAATTTGTCTTCAAAATGCTTATCCATCAGTATTATTAATGCGTTAGTGTCGTTCCAGAATAAGAATTAATTCATAAGCATATCTCTAGTATGTATCACTTCACAGAACTGATAACATACCCGTAGCAGTTTTGGGAAGCTGCTCACATCTTTTTTTGCCCTTTGTTTGTTGAAGTGTTATTTCCTTGATTTTGGCCTGTTTGGGGACTTTTTTCTCAATAAGGCAAAAAAATCCCAACCCTGCCCATGAATGGGTTAATAATATACCTTAGCGTTTCTTTCCAAACGGTGCCTGTGACGCAACAGTAACACAGCAGCAATACGGTAGTAACACAGCACTAACAGGGCTGGGTAAAAAAAAAAAAAAAAAAGCATACCGGTAAAAGTCACTGAGACGCGGCAGTAACACCTCACCAACAGGGTTCAGGCCACCTGCTTTAATTACCTCTGAAAGCTTTTTTTTTGTCTTTTTACATTGTACCATTTCTTCCCGCTGCCGTTTCCAGCGTCTCACTATGAATTCATTTATGCCACGTTGATGTGCAGCAGCTCTGTTTGCTTCTTTATCGGCTCGCTAGATTATACTGCACTTTCCATGATGAGGGTCTGTTCACAGTCATTTTATTCATGCACAAAGCGCGACATTACATTAAACATCTTCCTCGACAGATATATTCCACCTGTCTCACTCTTAGCTTTCCTACTCAAGCGCCCCTGGCGGCCGTTAGGAAAAAAAAATGCATAAATTGGCCGCATCACTGGATAAGCCGGAGGGTTGAAAGAGTGTGACAAAAGTTGCGGCTTCCATCCATCCATCCATTATCTACTGCTTTTCCGGGTCAGGTCACGGGGAAAGTAGCTTAAGAAGGGATACCCAGATTTCCCTTTCCCCAGCCACTTCTTCCAGCTCTTCCGGAGGAATTCCGAGGCGTTCCCAGGCCAGCCGAGAGACACGGTCTCTCCAACGTGTCCTGGGTCGTCCTCGTGGTATCTTTCCGGTGGGACATGCCCAGAACACCTCACCAGGGAGGTGCCCGAGAGGCATCCAAATCAGATGCCACCTCATCTGGCTAATCTCAATGCGGAGGAACAGCCACTCGACACTGAGCCCCTCCCTGATGACCGAGCTTCTCCCCCTATCTCTAAGGGAGAGCCCGGAAACCCTGCGGAGGAAAGTCATTTCGGGCGCTTGCATCCGGGATCTTGTTCTTTCGGTCACGACCCACAGATCATGCCCACAGGTGAGGGTCGGAACGTAGATCGACTGGTAAAAATTAAGAGCTTCGTCTTTCGACTTATCTCCCTCTTTACCCCAACGGACCGATATAAAGTCCGCAAAGTCGCAGCTAATAGTCCGGAAATTACCGCAAGTTTTCTTTTAGGAAAAAAAAAAAAAAAAAATCAACAAAAAGTCTTCACAACAGAGGGGTCAGAGTTGCTGGAAACATTTTAACCACCTCCATCGGCGAGCGGGGATGCCACGACCAAAAAAATCCCCAAATAAAAAAAAAAAAAAAAGCCAATTTATGACTTGTTCGGCAGGCAGCCATTTTGCATGCAAAGCAAATTTCGCAGTGGCCGTGTCACAGCATGCTTTGCTGCCTGCCTGCTGTCATCCAGGTGGGCTTCCTTATTTATCAGCCACACGAAGAGGAAGAAAAAGAATGTGATCACACATGCCCACCCGCCGCTTTGCGCGTTTGAATCATTCGTGATTCCAAAATGCTTCCGTTATGTGGTTGAAATATGACTTACATCGAAGGGCAGTTGATATCTTTTACGACTCACCTATGCCAAATCCTTATTTGCTTTTGTTATTTTCTTATTACCGTATTTCACAGAATAAGTGCGGACCGGTTAACCAGCTGCACCCACCGTGTTGCATTTTTTTCCCCACACAAGCCGCGCTGGACCATAAGCTGCGGATATATACCATACATCTTTATAAATGCATATACAGTCGCTCACGCACCTCCGTGCTCGTAAATCTGCACAGTCGAGCACAAAAAAATGACGCGCGTAAAATTTGTTACAAGTAGAAAAAAATACATAGTGAAAGACGTCGCTTATTTTGTGTAGTCTTGAAATTAATTTGTGTGTTTATTTCATAAACGTTGTCAACTAAACAAGCCTGCTCCAAAACAACCAGTGTTCAGCCGGAAACAAAAAATGCAAGTTCACCGTACTGAGCATGTACGGAAGTTAGGCCAAAAGTGCATGTTCCGGGCTGCTTCACGTACTGCGAGCGCATTTACTTCGAAAGTCATCAACATCATGAGCCATGTCAAAGGAAATTCAGTTCCATCGAGCACATGCACATAAAGGCGCGTTCTAGCAAGCCGGCGTTCTATTTACGGCAGTCCCGCGATGCGTGCCCCCACCCACTCCGCACAACAATACATCACGACTGTGAACGGGAATGTTTGCTCCAATGTATCGCAAGCTTGTTGCCACAAACGCCGATTATGTTGAACTAAATTTTCAGCATTTTTAAAACATTGCAGGTATAGACCGTTTCTGCTTATTCCTTAACAGGCCGGTGCATTTAACTTTCCTTCAGATAGTTTGTTTCTATAGATAAAAAATTTTAAATACTCTTTTATATAATGTTCTACTCATACCAGTTGAAATTGAAAATTATCATATTTGAGTTTGAAATTTTTGTCTTCTATTTTTTTATGTAGTTATTTTATTTTTAATTCACACTTATGTTATATTAATGCAGTAAGTTATTTTAAGGTCTTGAGATTCCATCGGTAATCACAGCCGCAACTTTATCTGCGAGCATGACTGACCACACCCGTACATTTTTCAAATGTAACTATTATAAATATATATATATATATATATATATATATATATATATATATATATATATATATATATTCACAAAGACTTTATAAATGTTTATTTACATACCTTCATCCCATACAGTGAATGTAACAAAATGGCTTAAACGTAACAGAAAACTTTTGCTATCATGGTTTTGCATCCTTGTTCTGTGGCTGCTGTTATATTGTTGTGTTGTGTTGTGTTTTTGTTATGATCTTGCTCTTTGGGTTGTTGTTCTGCCAATTTGTGTTTTTTTTCTTATGTTTATATGTTGCTCTTGTCCTGTTCTTGTTGTTCTTTTATGTTTCTATGTTATGATTTTCTTCTGGAGTTTTTGAGTTGTGGTTTTCTTGTTAACGTTTGTAGCGGGCGGGGTATTATGCCGTTGTTATATTCTTGTTATGCTCCCGTTTATGTTATGTGCTTATTTGGTTCATGTTCTTTTCTTACTATGATGTTTAGATTGTCTTGTTGTTCTTGTGCTGTTATGTGTTCCAAATACTGTATGTTGCCGTGTTCAATTTGTGTTCTTGTAGTGGTCCTATGTTTTTCTGTTGTGTTTTAGTAATGTTTTTATGTTCCACTTATCTAATTGATGTTTGTTGTTGATGTCAATACATGTTATTCCATGTACATTCTTACTATGCTATGTTGTTTTGGTCTTGTTATATCATTGTGTCGTTAGTACTGTATGTTAACTTGTCTTACTGTATAATTTTCTGGTTGTATTGTGCTTGTGTTACACTCTTGTGTTCTCCCTTGTTGTTATCGTTAGTATGTTTTTGTTATTGTTGTGTTATTGCTCTGTTTTGTTGTTGTTCTGTGTTCTTGTGATTTGTTGTGTAATTGTTTGGTTCCTGCTGAGTTATGTTGTTACCCTCTTGTGGTGTGTGTGTGTGTGTGTGTGGCATGTTGTGTTCTTATTGTATTGTTATGTTCTTGGTATAATCTAGTTGTGTTGTTGTTGTGCTCTTGTGTGTAAAGAGTGACAACCTGACAAGTGTCCTCCTGATTCGACGTGTTTAAACCTGGCAGCTGCATCAGAAACTCAAAGCGACGTTGCTCAGTGGAAGAAAGCTGACGCCGTATGGAAGTGTTCACATGGGGGATATGATGGAAGGGTTTTGGCGGGCTGTTTTTTGGTGTGTGTGTGTGTTTGTGTGTGTGTGTGTGTGTGCGCGCCAGTGTGTGTTGAAAAGCATCCAATAACGCGCGTCCCAAAATGGAAGATGAATAATGAACTGGCATGGATGCAGAAGGTGGCAGCATAGCAGCTGTGCTAAATTCTCCCAGCATGCATCTGTAGTGTTTATCGCCATCACAGTGCCGAGCAGGAACAGGACAGAACGGAAATATGACAACTGAAAAAAAAAACAAAAAACATCTGTGAACACTCCTTGTGGACCGCAATGCACACACAAACATTCAATAATAAGTCACACTTTTCATTGCATTACTTTTCCCGTAATGAAGAATGAAAATGAAATCCACTCTACTTAAGAGTGCCATAGTCACGAAATGCATGATTTTTAGTACGTTATTAATAAAAAAAAAAATTGCAGCCAGTATGAACTTAGCCATGTTTTCACCACAAAACACGATTTTGACATATACAGCTTTTTGTAACTCCCGCCATGAAAATCCTCTCGAGGGATTTGTTTTCAAGAAGATGCAGGAAGTGACATACATGGGAGGACTGCCCCCAAGTGGACTCGTTTGTTTCTATTAGTTTTACCTCCGGGAAGGTAGCTCGTTCTTCCTTCGTCTTACCCAAAATGCCGGCTCGTTGCATCGCTGGACATTCCTTGAACACTCGAGAGGATGGATTTACCCTTCATAAATTTGCAAGAGACTCGGTTCGTCGTGAAAAGTGGATGGCACGGGTGCAAAGGACGAGAGCTTTGTGGGTTCCAAGTGACAGGTAGGTGTGTATACAGCTACTAAAATAAAACAATAGTTGGGGGGGAGGGCGTAATCCATAAGTCAGGGTTGCTAAATGTGTCGATGTACGCATCGGAAGGCTTCCATGCAGCAGCCGCTGACGGACGGCCTCCGCGGGCCTTATGGATCGTTACCGGCCGAAGGCTCGGCCTTGTCGGCCGGGGTGGCTCATTGGCTCGGTGGCTCGTGTCCACCGCGGAAGTGGCCGTTTTATCACCAACGCGCGGAGGTGGATAGGGCGGGGAGGTGGTTTGGCCGTGATCGCATATAATCTGAATATGGCTCGAAACGATAGGGTAATATTGTCCCGGACACTTTACTCGGTTGTGAGATGTTCTCTTCTTCGAAAAGAGCTTCCGCATCTGAAGGTGCGTGTTCGTCTCCCACAGCAGGGGCCACAGCGTGTTTTCAAAGGCGAATGTCCGGGGTGACATTACGGACAGTAAATGCACCCAATATGGTGACAACTTGGATGTTGAATGAGACCTCCGCAACTTTGCGCATGGATGACGCGCTCTCCGCTCAGATTTATTTTTTCGTGTAGACATTTAACTGAATAATCTATGTATTTTCCATTTCAATATCTATTTTAGAATGTTTATAGGGATGACACTAGCCCTTTAAATTTTCTTCTGTATTCGCGCCAGGGTCTTCCCTTGACATAAAGTGGGCATTTCAGTGCCTCACCTTCTTACAAAAGAAAGCCTCGAAAATGCTATCACCGCTTTCTTTTCATTTGTCCCAACAAGCAACAGTTTTTTTGAAAGAATATTGCAACAGCTAGTCTCTCCTCCTTCCCACATTTGTACATTGCTTTTTTTGTACCTGTACTGAGCTAAAACAGGGGGGATGTGTAAAGGCAAAGACATCACTGAAAAGGACACTGAAAATGACACGCCAAGTAAAGTTGCGACGGACCAGGACTTTGAGAGCGAGCCTGGAACCCATTTTGAAATTCTACTCAAAAATCTTAACCTCGATTGAAATATTAAATCCCTAATTTGAAACTGGAGCAAAGGCTGGATACCCTATCTTGAAACCTGAAACCCTGATTTGAAACAGGACTATGAACCACTACCGTCGCAGGAAACCAGGGCCCAGACTTGCAGCTCAAATTCAACCACACCCAAAGCCTTGAAACCCTAGCCTTTGTTTCAAAGCTTTATTTTAAACCCTACTTCTACCCGATATACCTACCTCCAACCCCATCTTGAAACCATGACTTAGTTTCAAAACAATATGAACCTCTACCTATATCTTAAAACCTTAATTTGAAACCCCCAGACTAGTTTGAAACTGTAACAAAGTTTAAAACGCTCATTTGAAACCATAATCCCTTTTTAAAAACCTTATTTGTAAACCCTTGCACCGAATCAAAAGCCTTATTCTGAATGCTAACCCAAGGATGAACACGAAATCCTTGCTGGAGACCCTACATTGAATCACAAATCATACCTTAAAACCTGAAGCCATATCAGAAATTTTAGACTTCCTTTGAATGTCTAACCATAATCTTGAAACCCTGCTTTGAACCCCTTATTCTATCTTGAAACCCTTCCACAGAATCTAAACTAATTTGAACTATGAGTGTCCAAGTCACAGCAAAACACAATCTGCCTTCCCAGCTTTTTCCTAACATACATTCATATCCCCGACAGGCGCCGAGTCAGGCGTGACATTTCAAAGCTAACGGAAAACCGGTCACAAATAGAAAAACGCGGCAAGTGAGCGAGAGATAGGTTGCGGCGGGCGTCAATCGCATCGCTTCCCCGCCGACCTCCGTTTGATACCGCTGCTTCTTTTTGCGCAAATACAGCGGCTGAGTAAAAAGCAGAGCCGCAGTTCACGCCGACGCCATTTTCATCCCAGTGGGGCGTTAAGCGTCTCCCACAGACCGGTCGCCGGGCTAACCGAGACCGGCTGGAAAAACTCCCGACGACCGAGCGGGAAGATAATGGACAATTGATGTTCTCTTGGAGAAGCCCTTCTCGGCAGGATTTAATTCTCTTAATGGCGGCTCTGACCTGCACTCCGTTTGAAAGCCGCGAGCGCGCCCGACGGAGTGAATATTTGATGTGGTCACACGAGCCCTTCGGTGCTTACTCGATGCGCTGATTTCATGGGATGGTGGTGATGATGATGATGTCATGAGACTTGCTTTCACCATAAAAAGGTTGAGTGTTAAATCAAGAAGTTCTTCTTCTTCTTCTTTCGGCCTGTCCCGTGTCATTTTTTTTTAAATTTCTCGTGCATCATCCTCGCTAACACCCGCTGTCCTCATGTCCTCCCTCACAACATCCATAAGCCTTTTCTTTGGTCTTCCTCTCTCTCTCTTTTGTCTGGCAGCTTCATCCTCAGCACACCTTCTACCACTATACTCACTTTCTCACCTCTGAACATGTCCAAACCATCGAAGTCTGCTTTCTCTAACCTTGTCTCCAAAACATCCAACTTTGGCTGTCCCTCTAATGAGCTCATTTCTAATCCTATCCAACCTGCTCACTCCGAGCGAGAACCTCAACATCTTCATTTCTGCTACCTCAAGTTCTACTTCCTGTTGTTTCTTCAGTGCCACCGTCTCAAAGGGCTCACCACTGTTTTATAAACTTTGCCCTTCATCCTTGCGGAGACTCTTCTGTCACATAGAACACCAGATACCTTCCGCCAACTTTCGTTTCTTCCGTTTCTTCACTTCCTTACCACACTCTCCATTTCTCTGGATTGTTGACCCCAAGTATTTGAAGCCGTCCACCCTTGCCATCTCTTCTCCCTGGAGCTTCACTCTTCTTCCTCCGCCGCTCTCATTCACGGACATATGTTGTCTGTTTTTACTCCGGCTAATCTTCATTCCTCTCCTTTCCAGAGAGTACCTCCATCTTTCTAACTGTTCCTCCGCCTGTTCCCTGCTTTCACTGCTGATCGCAATATCATCTGCGAACATCATGGTCCAAGGGGAATCCAGTCTCACCTCGTCTGTCGGCCTATCCATTACTATCGCAAACAGGAAGGGGATCAGCGCGGAACCCTGATGGAGTCCCACCTCTACCTTAAATTCTTCTGACACACCAACGGCACATCTCACTGCTGTTCCAATTCAAATAAAAAAAAAAAAAAAAAAAAAAACTAAAAGGGTTCTCTAGTGCTATCGGCATTAATGGAAGTGACTACAATCGAGATTTCTCAAGAACAATAATCCACATATAACCAAACTATGACTTAATAGTAGCTGTAATCTGCATTGAAGAAAACTTCCAGACTTCCAGAGACAGGACCAAGACAAGAAGGTTAACCAAGTCTTGACAAAAAGCCAGCCAAAGAGAGAGTTCCAGTGATTCTTCACTTCCAGTGAAGAAAAACAATCCGCATTAAAGCAAACTCTTTAAATGAGAAACAAGGCAGACAACTATGACTTTACTTATTTAAACTGCATGCAAAACACTTTCTCAAGAACAATTATCCCCACTATAGCACACAATTACTACTTTATGAGGTAGGCCGTGTAGTTTGTTTAATTCAAGCAAACTTTTAACTTTAAACATTTATTTCAACTGAATAAAAGCGGTTTCTCGAGAACAAGCTCCATTAAAGAAAGACACTTCTGGTGATTTTATAAGAACAATAATCCAGATGAACGCAAACGTTCAACAATTGGTTTAAATCCAACGCAAATGTTTCTCACAAACAACAATTAAAACAACCTTTGCAGACTTTAAAGGGAAACAAATTGGCTAATGATGATTTGTTTTAACTCGGCATGAAATTTAAGTCTCAAACAATATTATGCATTAAAGCACAACATTTTTACGATTCGAGCCTGGCCATGTGGCTAACAGCTGATTCTCTCTCTCAGTATTGCAACTTCAGCCGCTTCTCAACTTTGAAGCGTCCTCAATTAACCGGGATAAACCCGCACCCCCCGATTCCCCATCTCCAGCCCGCCACCCCTCGCAGGCTAATTACACCATCAGCTACTTGTTGTGCAGATTGTTTGATGAAATATGATCGCAATAAAAGCCGTATTAAAATGAGGTGCAGCGTGCTGGCGGAGATGGCATCGCATCGTCCATGTTGCCGTCTTCATCATTCTCGTCACGAGCTAAACGGCGGTGTTGACAGGGGGGTGGGAGACACGTGTCAGGACCGGAGGGGGATCGCTCATTCATACCCCAAATGTTATTTCTATGCAAATGAACACGGACCGAATTAGAGGAGATGGGCTATGAGAGTCCCGCCAGTTGCCACGGCGACCGGAATCTCATCATCATCATCGCAGTCAAGTGGAGCAAAAGAAGAATATGAGAAGCTCGTCGAGAGGCTACGAGACGAAGAAAAGAAGCAATAAGATGAAAGAAAAGAAAAGGAGAAGTAGAAGAAGATTCGCAGAGGGAAGCTACGAGGAGCTTTCGACCAAATATTTTCAAACTGCTTCAAACCAAAATGGCGGACATCCTGGTAAATTTTGTGTGTGGGTTGCTGAAACTTTTCTATATCTTCGACATCATCTTTGATACATGTCTACCCAAGTAACTGGTGATTGGTGGAAGTGATGCCAATGTCAAATTTTTCAAAAAATATCTAACTGACCTACTAATTAGCCCTGAAAGGTTACTTCGTGTTGAATTCTGATCATGTATTGTTTGAAAGATAAGTTTGATGTCAAGCTGCAACTGGGGTCAGGGACATTTTTTTTTTTAAATTTGGATAATTGACCCAAAATCTGCTGTTTCAGACCGGAATGCGTTCAATTTTAACCATGGGTCCCTGGTATTTTTTTGCGTGCGCTGTCATGATATAGAAGTCCACCAAATACTGTGTGGATTGGTCAAAACTGTTCCAGGAGCTGATTTTTCAAATTCACATAAATTGCCAAATTGGCCCAAAACGCCTGCTTCAAACCATATTGAGCGACGACATGAAATTCAGGCAAGGGTCATTGAGACTTTTTCCACGGATCCCGATATGATTTACATGTCCACTCTATTTCTTATTAAAAGGTTTGGTGTGGGGGAGGCACGTTTTTTTTAATTCCCAAGAATCTCCAAATTTACACTATAATTTCAAACTAAAATGGCCAACTTCCTGTTGAAGTTCAGGCATGGGTTCTCTAGACCAGTGTGCCCAGACTTTTTTTTAGCCCAACTACTTTTCAAGCAGCCATCCTCTTGCAAGCTACCAACGGGGGGAGAAATGGGGGGGTTGATGCTGCCTCCTATATTTAAAATTCAGAATTAGCTTTTTGTGCACTGTGTTGTCTCTGCTTTCATCCTGGATCGGGCTGTGCCAAGGTGGAATTTAAAAATTACACACCGTCTCATCCTGTACTTTCTACTTTGGCGTCAGACCAGACCTTTCCCACTCGGCAAAGAGAAAATCTCATCCAGTTTAACTTTTTTCTTTTGATTATTCTCATACTCCGACAGTCATTGCATCTTAAAACAACAGCATTTCTTTTTTATCTTTCTCCATTAATATGGAAAGTAAACATAAGCAGCATGTCTAGCTCTTCTTTGCTCTACCTTGCACAGACTGTGTCGCGAACTAAAGCAGTGGTGGTGGACGCTGTCATGGGCTGCGTAAGTACTGTAACATTTGTTATTGTGAGTGTAAAAAGAGTGTGGCGAAGCAGCGGTCGTTGTTCGAGAAAGTTCCGTGTGCTGCCTAAAAGAAACCAGCGGCTTCATCATTTAATTTTTTTGAAGTACGTATGTGAATTGCGCCATTGGATGTAACGACCAGTCATCCCTAACTCAATGAATCACATTGCTAAATGCTACAAACTGAATAGCTGTATGTTATACTTTGAATTTGCATTGGATATTTTTTCTCTGCGCGCATTGCAGAATACGTATCTGCGAAGAGACTGCATCAGCAGTGCACAATTGCGCACGAGTGCAATTTAGAGGGAACATTGGCTGACTTTTTTTCTCTTATTTTTTTAGGCACGCCGTCCCGCGATTGACCAAGACTGCCTCGCGATCGACGTATTGATCCCTCCTCTAGACTATTTCTTGTGTCCTTATCTGTCCAGCTTTCGTGTCAACTTGTGGGACTGGTGCTAGGTGCAAATATTTAAAATGTACATTTATGGGCAATATTGACCTTAGAATGGCAGTCTGAAACCACACGGAGTGACTTCCTGATCACTTCTGGTCATGGGTCTAAGATACTTTTTCATGCAAGTAATCGTGACAGACATGTCCGGCCAGTTTTGTGTTGATCAATGAAATTGGTGCTCGTGGCAGAATTGTTTTTTTTAAATTGTAAATGTCAAAATGGACCATAAAATGGAAGATTATTGCTCCTCTTCTTTTTTTTTTTTTTTTAAACTTTGTAGTGAGAGTCACTGATGCCAGGTGCTAGGTGGCCTGTGTGCTACCTCCATCCGGACCCTTTCAATATTAACAACGGCTGGGGTTGTGGGTTTGGTGTGTGGGGAGGTGGCGTAGCACAAGAAAACAAAAGCTGCTTTATTCCAGGGAAAATTCAGCACATGAAATATTTAGTGTTGTTTTATTTGACACACACACACACACACACACACACACACACACACACACACATGCTTTCTTCCTGCCTCCCATGATTCCACTGGGCTCTCCTGCCAGGAAACGCTCAGCCTGGAGCACATGGCCTGTCTGCGATAAAGACACGGCAGCAACAGAAGAAGAAGAAGAAAATTCTCCAAAGTTTTCTTTGGACTTGCAGCTAACGCTCTCTCATTTTCTCTCCCCAGTCAGCATGCAGCAGACTTCTTAGGAGATTAGACGTTTTTAGGCATTTTGCAGCTCCTCATCCCCCTCCATCTCAACTGGGGTCTAAGTTAGGCTGCAGTGACCCCGGGGGGGGGTTTAAACGCCGCCCGGCCCTCCCCAGCTATCTGCTGCCATTTGGCCACTTGGCGTGATCATTGGAAAGAATATCTGCCGCTTTCACACCCAATCAAAGAGACATAAGAGGAGCCACAAGCTCATTTTTGGACAGCGTGTGTTGGGAGGGGGAATGGATGGAGTTTGAGGGGAAACTGGGGCTTCGAGGCCAGCGTTATTCCATCTCTGCGTTTTTACAAGTAGGCAGAAACGAATCTCCGCGGATCTCCCTTCATCCCGCACAAGACATTTGGTCAAGATCTTATCGTTTTGAGTTGACTTATTAAGAGTTCCCCCATTTCAATTTAGACATTTAAACCAAAATGGCAGACTTCCTGTCTTTTGGGACACAGCTTCAAGACTTTTTGGTCAGTCTACTCATAATAGAAATCAAACGAGCTCCAGGAGCTGAGCTTTAAAAGAAATCCAGAGTGTAAGGACGCCTGGAACTGATCATTAAAGTGCTTCAAACTAGAACGGCAGCTGTGTTTTCGGGTATGGCTTCTTGAGAGTTTTTTAAGGTTTTACTTGTGTCCTACATGGATGCCAAATGTCATGATGCTAAATTAAAGCTGGCTTTGAGGGTTTGATTAAAATAAGTAATTGAAACATTTGAGGCTAACACATCCAACGAGAATGGGAGACTTCCTGTTTCTTTTGTGGTATGGCTACTTAAGATGTTTTTATAACTTTACTAATAATAGATCTCTACTAAATTTCATGGTAACTGAAACTGGCTTTGGGGGCTGAATTTTTACAGTATTCCATGAGGCACAACAAAGGGGTCAGAGCATCTGCCTCGCAGTTCTGAGTTTGCATGTTCTCTCCATGCCTGCGTGGATTTCCTCCCACATCCCAGAAACATACGTGGTTTATTAATTCCGTCCATCCATCCATTCATTTTCTTTCCGCTTATCCTCACAAGGGTCACGGGGAGTGCTGGAGCCTATCCCAGCTGTCAATGGGCAGGAGGCGGGGTACACCCTGAACTGGTTGCCATCCAATCCCAGGGCACATGGAGACAGACAGCAGCCGCATTCACAATCACACCCTAGTGGCAATTTAGTGTGTGTCCAATTAATGTTGCATGTTTTTAGGATGTAGGACGAAACCGGAGTGCTTGGAGAAAACCCACGCAGGCACGGGGAGAACATGGAAACTCCACACAAGTGGGGACAGGATTGAATTTGGGTACTCAGAACTGTGAGGCCGAAGCTTTACCAGCTGATCCACCGTGCCGCCGTTGATTAATTCCATCCATCCATTTTCTTTTGCCGCTTATCCTCACGAGGGTCGCGGGGAGTGCTGGAGCCTATCCCAGCTGTCAACGGGCAGGAGGCAGGTTACACCCTGAACTGGTTGCTAGCCAATTGCAGGGCACATGGAGACAAACAGCTGCACTCACAATCACACCTAGGGGCAATTTAGAGTTTCCAATTAATGGGTTGATTAATTAACAGCTCTAAATTGCCCATAGGTGTGAATGTGAGTGCGAATGGTTGTTTATGTGTGCCCTGCGATTGGGTGGGAACCAGTTTAGGGTGTACCCCACCTCTTGCCGAAGATAGCTGGGATAGGGCTCCAGGACTCCCATGACCCTTGTGAGGATAAGCGCCTCAGAAAATGGAAATTTATCTATCATAATAGATCACACACACACAAAAAGTCAGTGGAACCTATACCCAAAATCAAACTGGAAGTCGAATATTTCATTTTGCTTTGTTTGCCTATCCCTACAATCTCCATCTACTTTAAGAACAAAGACAATGATAATTTGCTCTCTTTTCTTGGGTAAAAATGTAACACAATGCTTATTACTGTATTGTTCTTGTACCTAAGAGAGCATTTCTAATATTTAGACCATGTCATCAGCGGGTCAAACAGTAATCCTCTAGTGACGGATACAAAATGTCTGCACAGTGTGTTCTTCTCCACATTAATTTGCTTCCCGCTGCGGGGACGCTTTGCCTTTGATGCGGTTCCCTTTCAAAAAGTAAAACAAGACATGAATTTAACATCGCCGTTGTTTATCTATTCTCAAACGCAGAAGAGAAGGAAAAAAAAAAAAAATTGTTTCGCCTCGTCCATGTCGCTGGGAACAATTTAACAGTTCAAAGTGGTTTTAATGCGTCTGTGTGGCTCGCCTCAAAAGGATTTGCAAGCACTTTTGAAAAAAGACGCAGATACAGCAGAGGTGTTTGATGTGCTCACGACTGTCTGAGCGCCCCAACAGCTCTCCACACCATTTAACATTCATTTTTCATCAACTGCCTTTGAACAAGTTGCTGCTATCCGTTGTTACGCCGGCGCCCTCGGCCTCTTTGGCTCCGCTCATGTCGACTATGATCCGCCGACTCGCCTTCGTTCGCTCTCATTTTTTTACACACTTCCCCCGCCGCGCAACCCCGCACCCACCCTCGTCGGACCCCGGAGGAGAAACGGCAGATTCCGCGCGGCCCAAATTGGGAAACAGACAGGAAGGGAAATGTGAAGAAATTGTGTACAAAAATTCTGGAATACAAGTATTGCCACACCTACGGGATGTGACGGGCAACAAAATGCAGGTAAATGAGATGAACAAGAGTACTGGGACAGCCAGAAGAAGTGAAAAGAAGAAAATGTGGACGTAAGTATGGACAACTAAAAGATGGGGAGGGGGTGGAAATCACACCTCTAAATTCATCCAACATTGTCACAACTGGTTTTAAAAGTCAGACATTCATCTGTGCTGAAATCTTTTTTCCGAGAAATCACTCTCTGACTTTCAGATCATCTCGGTCAGCCGTTGCCTTGGGCGTCAGAACAAAATGGCAGACTGATGCAGAACACGAGGCAGCTTTTGATTGACAGAAGGCTGACACAGACCAGGTCCTCCTGGATGGGAATCAACGACCTGGGTCGAGTCCTGCCATTCATGTCAAGAAGAACCTTGGCTGGTTTGCTAACCGGAGTTCAAGTAAAACACAAAAGCACTGCACCGCTGTTAAAACTAAAAATAAAAAAAATGAAAAAAAAAGCAAACAAAACCGACAAAAAAAAAAAAAACAAAAAACTATTGATTTCAAGCTAAACCAAGCACTGGTGGTCTGCAAAAGTTGAATGGAGGCAATGGGATGGTTCGATGTTTCATTTTGAATAATGTTTTATTCATTTTCAATCAGGTTTTTTCAGTTCTAAATATTAGGTGGCGAGTAAAAACGGCTATCGGAAATAACCAAGATGTGCTGAGGAAATTCCACCTGGTGGCGTCCTAGCTAATACCAGCCGTAGATGTCGCTAAGCTAGGGATAATAAACACTAAAGTATACAGGATTATCTTTCATCTCAAGGTTCTTCAACCAGGTTCGAACCAGTTTGTTTGTTTCCTGACTTTGCGTTTTGTTTCTATGGATGTTTTCAACACCCGCTGCTGTTATTGTGGCAGTGCTCCCCTAGAAGGTCTCTGCGTGTGTTGTGTCGGTTTCTGTCCCATCTTTAAACCACGTCCTGTCCGTTTGCGCCGTATTTCACGAACAGGGCGTGATGCATGAGGAGCACTTGATGTTTCTTTCCAACCTTGAAGAAGCATTGACGTTGTTGCTTTGATCGTGTGAGTGTGCACGAACACAATAATGACTTTCCTTTCAGCAGGTTTCATCAAAGTCTCCCATAATCCTCTCTGCTTGACTTCATCAAGGAGGTCAAGGGCCTGGTGTGATTGTATCTGGGACAGGGTCAGCTCCTTCATCCCGCTTTTCACCCTTTCATTCTCTTGTCGAGGATCATCTGCATGCCTGAAAGGGAGAAAAGTGGAAGAGGCCAACGTGAGGCCAATGATGCAAGCGGCAGGCAAGACGAGCGCTAGCCGCCGCTAGCGATCCAGCAACAGAAAGGCAAACCCTGTGAGGGTTCAGGTGAGGAACCCCCACTTGGGGAGGGGATCTTCTTCTTCTCCATAGGGTGTCGTGACACAGTCATTACGTCCTCCTCCGGTCAAAACCGAACCCCTGAAGCCCAGGTGAGCTCTCAAAGATAACAAGAAAAGGCTGAGTGCTTCAGCAGCACAACATATTAAACGTAAGACCAAGTATTTTCTTTATTTTTAATAGTTAGAGGCAAAATAATTTCAGGATTTCGTATCAAATGTGAATTCCATATGCAAGTGATGTCCAGATCCCTAACGAACTACATTCACCAGGTCTGCCTGTTCTTGCCAATGATGACAAAATCAGTTTCCGGTTGATTTCCTGCTTTTTGAAAGGTCTGCATAAACTGGTAAGTGGCTCAAATGAAAATTGCCAATTAGCTCCAGTTTCTTTCCTAAGGACCTCCACACTCGTACAAGCAAAATAAGACAGAGGGGTTTGTTTTTAGTCAGTCGACGTTTAGGTAAGGATCAAAGCAAGTCATAAGAATCCTATTGATTTAAATTAATTCATCACAACAGATTTTGTTTTTTTACTTTTTGGGAGCAGCTCTGATTGTACTTGTTTGTCATATATCACAATAGGAAACCTATTGACTCTGAATAATTTATGACCCTAGATTATTTGTTTTTATTTTTCCACATTTCTCAGCAGATCAGCTCCACAACTGTCTGGAAAAAAATTCTCAGACATTACACCAAGAATACCACTCTGGCTTTTGAATGATTTAGGGCACGAGGATCTTTCAGGACTTTGGGTCAAAGTTGAACAGCTAACCCATGATGACACATGCGCCACTTTGACAGTTCATGAGTTCGTTGTCCTGGTCTTACATCATCGCCTTGTCTGACCTGTCGTCCTGGTCGTCCTCCTCCTTTATCAGACTTTTCCTTCTTCTTCAGTGAACACGTAAGGAATAAAACACAAGGCAGCTTTCTTTTTATGTCTTGACACTTGAAAGAGAATCCATGTAAAATTTATCACATCTTCTCAACCACCAGAAATGATCCATCCTCGCTGGGGTGAGAGGAGCATGAGCTGGTTTAGAGGAAGGGTAGTGTAAAGATGGGGGTGCTAGGTAAGGAACAGGAGTGTGACAGGTGAACTTGTCCTTTTCTGTTACAGCACAGACACATCAAGAGGAGCAACGCAATCTGGTTGGAGTAGAAATGTATCTACGCTGCCTATGTAAAATTTAACACATCTTCGCAACCACCAGCAGTGATCCATCCTCACTGGGGTAGGAGAAGCGTGAGCCAGTTTGGAGTTGGAAGGGTAGTGTACAGCACAGTAACACCAAGTACAGCAACGCAATCTGGTCGTAGTAGATATTTAGCTACACTAGGGCAGTCAATCACAATGTGAAACGAAACACCAATCATGTAACAAGGCATTGTGGAAGTTACGAGTTTTCTTTGACAGAATGATTTGATTTTGTCGGAATAATGGACAAATGGAGAAATCGAACCAAGGTTGCAATTGTTACATACTTGTCAAGAGTGAATACACGCTCATGGGCCTTTTTAGAATCTGAATCAACTTTGTATGCCAAGTATGTTCCCTCGCCTTTTCGGCTTGTCCTATTAGTTGTCGCAACAGCGTGTCATCTTTGTTCCATGTGAGCCTGCATCTTCCTCTCTTAACACCTCCAGCCCTCATGTCTTCCCTCACAACATCTTTTTCTTTGGTCTTCCTCTCGCTCTTTTGACTGGCAGCTCCATCCTCATCTCCCTTCTCCCAATATACTCACTCTCGCTCTCTTTCTCCTCTGAACGTATCCAAACCATCGAAGTCTGCTCTCTCTCACTGGGTCTCAAAAACATTAACTTTGGCTGTCACTCTAATGAGCTCATTTCTAATCCTATCCGACCTGCTCAGTCCTAGAGAGAACCTCAACATCTTTATTTTCGCCAGATCCAGCTCTGCTTCCGGTTGTATTTTCAGTGCCACTGTCTCTAATATGTACATCGTGGCTGGTATATTATTCATAACACCCTCAATTTCAAGTTTCAACATGATCACTTGATCTGATACTCTTTTCACCTCCAAGAACACTTCCTTTAAAATAAACCCTACTCCCTTTCTCTTCCAATCTAGACCATTGTATTCCCTAACCCTGTCTTAAATCCTGAATGCGACCCTCTAAACTTGGAACCATGAAACCATCACCCTTGTTTAGATCCCCAGCCTTGGAAAGAAACCGACGCCTTTGCTTGAAAACCTAAGCCCGACTGAAATCGTGATGCGAATCCCTGACCCATTCTTCAAGCCCAAATGAGAAATTCTACACTGGGCTTGAAACCCTAAAACTTGTAAGAACATTACTAAAAGCCCTAAACCTGGCATGAATCCCTAAAATTAATTAGAAACGTAAAACCTTAACCCTGGTTTGAATTCATAATTTGAAACCACAACCTTGGCCTCAATTTTGATTTAAATTTGTATTTCCCTTTCTGTAAAAATATTGATGTTTACTTCTGTAGCTGTTTTATTCAGAAGTTAATTTTGTGAACAACACCAATCATCATGACAAAAGAAGTCACTCACTTACTTAGTCACTGGAAAATGATTTATTTAAGCAATCAAACTCCCCCCAAAAAAGGTTGAGCTAATACAATATAAAAAAAAAAAATCTCCTCATTTTGATTATTTTTCTATCTTAACGGCAGTTTCTTGAAGAGCAGTAATTGCGGCAGCTGGTCAATTATGCATATCTCATATTAATACTTTATTTGGCTAAGAAAAATTTAAAAAAGATGCTTCTCCCAAAATATGCCCAAAATTAAAAAAAATGCCATTGTTTGATTCAGTGATGCTTTAAATGATTACATTATTTATATTTTATAGTGCATTTTTCATATGACACAATATTACAGTTTTCAACTCAAGAAGGGGCTGGTCTTATTGTTCGATTGAATTCTGACACCATTTCTCCCCTGTACAGGGAGAAGAGATAGCGAGGGTGGACGACTTCAAATACTTGGGGTCAACAATCCAGAGCAATGGTGAATGTGGTAAAGAAGTGAAGAAACGGGTCCAAGCGGGGTGGAACAGCTGGCAAAAGGTGTCTGGTGTGTTATGTGACAGAAGAGTCTCTGCAAGGTCGAAGGGCAAAGTTTATAAAACAGTTGTGAGGCCGGCCATGATGTACGGATCAGAGACGACAGGAAGCGGAACTGGAGGTGGCAGAAATGAAGATGTTGAGGTTCTCTCCAGGACTGAGCAGGTTGGATAGGATGAGAAACGAGCTAATCAGAGGCACAGCCAAAGTTGGATCTTTTGGAGACAAGATTCGAGAGAGCAGACTTCGATGGTTTGGACATGCTCAGAGGCGAGAGAGTGAGTATAGTGGTAGAAGGTGTGCTGAGGATGGAGCTGCCATTTGTACTTAGATGAAAGATAGTTTGAATTATGAAAATGCTGAGGAAAGCTAGACAGGCTATCTAAAAAATAACAGCTATTCAGAGCAAATGAAATAACAACAACACTGGAAAAAAAACGTTTTTGACGTGATTTTTTTTAAGGTAACTGAAATTACATTACGTTTATTAAATCAGCTAAAGCTATGATCAATCTTAGCAAACAACTCCGTGTTTTCCTTGGCTTGAAGCCCTAATTTGAAACGGGAGCCCTTCCTCCACAACTCTCATATGAAACTGAAATCCTTTGTCTCGGGACCCTAACTTGAATGGGTAAGTAACTCTTGGGATTATTGAACCTCATCTGCACTCCGTTGGATAGGTATTCAAGTCATCTTTGTAATGGCAGGATGCTTGATACGCTCTCGTATTGCTTTTTAGTCTCAACTTAGTTGTTTGTGCAAAATCTGGATGAACAAATGAGCCGAAGTGGCCACCTGATGGGAATTATGGGATCTACTTGAATGTGTTATGTGCCAATTGAAGCAAATTCAGCCCTGCAACAGGTGACACCGAACAGATGCTGTTTGCACTTGTTTCAATCTAATTGTAAATCTTGCAGGCGTGAAGGACCAAATGAAATGCATCGTCACGGTTACCATGGTGACAGGTTTCGGAACAACACACACCGGCAAAACAACGTTTGCTGATCAACTCGGGGTAGCTATAATTTTTAGGTATCCTGTATTGCTTCAAAACCTCAAATGTAACCAGGACCATCAAACATTAACCCTAACTTGAAATCCTAATATGAAGCATCAAACCCTAATTTGCAACCCAAAACCTTCCTTTGAAAAACCTAACAGATAGTTCCAACTTAAATTTAAAACCCGAACGCTGGCTTCGTCTTGAAACCCTAAATTATTGTCTCAAACAATAATCCATATTTGAAAGTCTAATTTGAAATCCTAACCCGATGTTTTTGATCATATCCCAGATATGAAACTCGATATTGAAACCACATCTCTGGATTGAAACAGGAAACAAGGGTTTTAACCGTAATTTGAAACCCTAACAATTTTGGAATTTAAATGTGAAATCCCAAACTTCCCCATAATTTGAAACCATAAACCAGACTACAAAATCTTGATTCTTGCTTGAAGCCAAAAGCTGCACTTGAAACTATATTTTCAAACTGTAACCCTGTCTTCAAACCCAAATGTTGGCAAAAGAACCTTGGTTTAAAAACGAAAACCTAAACTTCAAAGTCCAATTTTCAACCTTAGAGATTTTAATTCTTATTTTGAAACCCTAAACAGGGTGCTACCTTAAAACAAAACTGTGAAACAATGAGCTCAGAATCTAACTCCACTTTCAAACCACAAAGAAAACTTGACACCCTAATTTAAAATCCTAACCCCCGGTTTCCAACCGCGACCTTGTGCTTGGAACCCTACCCCAAACTTCAAACAAAAATGTGAATTCCTAAACCTGGCCTCAAATCATCCATCCATTTTCTTAGCCGCTTATGCTCACAAGGGGTGCGGGAGTACTGGAGCCTATCCCAGCTGTCAATGGGCAGGAGTCGGGGTACATCCCAAACAAGTTGCCAGCCCACCGCAGGGCAGATTGAGACAAACAGCCGCATTCACAATCACACCTAAGGGCAATTTAGAGTGTCCAATTAATATTTCATGTTTTTGGGATGTGTGCGGAAACTGGAGTCCCCGGAGAAAACCCACGCAGGCACGGGGAGAACATGCAATCTCCACACAGGCTATCTATCTCTTTTAAAATCTTACAAGAACGAAGGACCGGATGAAGTACACTGCTGTTGCCACGCCGACACACTTTGGCCAACGGACAAAACAGCAAAAAAACAAGGTTGGATGGTAGACCCCGGGCGGCTGTTATTCTTATATCAAAGCTGGCCAGCGTAATTACCTTGGCAACGGCTAACTAAATTGCCAGGGCCGGGCCGGCCAATTAGGCGGGGACCGAGTGGCTAATGGAGAGACAATTACGCAGACCTTCTCCCCATTAGCCTCCAATTGCAGCCAGGAAATTCAGTGGCGGCGGGCGTACGGAGCGTCTGTGACGTTCAAATCAGATTAGCACTCGCAGAGAGCACTCAGACGTGGCCAGAGTTGTCCTCGTCTACTCCAGTGTAGTTGGAGTTTTTTTGTTTTTTTTTTAAAGTAGCTTTGAAGCCACGAGGAATAGCGAAGCCAAAATTTGAAACCCTAACCCAGGCTTCAAATTAGGGCAGCACGATATTAGGGGGGAAAAATAGCAAGGCAATATTTTTGTTCTTTTACGTATTGTGATGTTAGCTCATACCGAAACAGTGTTAGGAGAGTTCATTTCTACATGAACTAGTTCAAAGGTCATCGTTCCAAAAATGAACTACTTCAACTCATAGTTCATAATTCAAAATTTTCAACCAAGTTCACCGATGCAAAAACTAGTTTTTTTTTTGTTGTTGTTGGGGGGGGGGGTGTACTATCAATGGACTAATACCCATATATGGTATTTTTTAAATGAGGAATTATTACAAAAGAAAATGAATCTTATGCTATCACGGTGCGATCGTGAAGTGTATTAACTAAAGCCATCTGATAAACAATTTTCATAATCAATCTTTACGATTATGTAATGAATTACAAAAGAACAAGCGCTCTCATTTACGTGGTGTCCCTGAAAGCACCTCCCGCACTCCCCGCAGCTGCCATGTTTCATTTTGAAGAATGTAGACTATCTCCTTGCAGGTCCATCTGCTGGTCTCATTCCATATTAAATTTAAATAATATGTATATAAAAATAATAAAGTTGAAGTTTATCATATTATAGTATACTACAGTACACCAACATCGCAGCAGACCCTGCTAAGTGATGATTGCACACACGTATAGTCCAATGACGATGCTCAGGCAAAATATCCTGCAGCCCTACTTCAAACCCTAATTTGGAACCATACCTCCACTTCAAATATTAAACAAAAAATTTAAACTGTAATCCTGAATTTTACCTGTAATGTGAAACACTAACTCTGACCTCAATCTCTAAAAACATCAAACCCCAATCCATGTTCTGTTCCTAGCACTAACCACCACCACATCACATCCCAGCCGCCTTTTCTGTTAGCCTGGCATTCGTGTTTATGTACCGCCACGATTGGTGATTTAAATTTTGACAGCAGACATCTGCATATTCAGCTGACATACATTTTTTTTTTTATTTGCTTAAGTCTGTGTGTGTGTGTGTGTGTGCATTAATAACAGCACCTATTGACTTGTCGTAAAGCCGCGGTCCTTGAGAGTATTTATGAGCCTTCTACTAGCTCGGTGGCATTTCCTTGCAGCCGAAGCGGAACGACTCACACGATGACTCCCACCTTCCTCCGCCGGCAAGCTCCCAGAGTTCATTGCGCTGCTTTCCCGGCATCAGCGCCTCAGATTCACATGGAAAGCAAAGCTTGTCCGCATCAAAAGTATCGAACGAGCAGCCTAGACAAAGTGTAAAGCTCAGCCCGGAGGAGATGAACTCGGCTGAGGGTTTATATGTTGTTCAAGGTAAGCACCGGCTGGAATCAATGATTAGAAAATCTTTTAGTTCCAGGACAAATGATCTTGGGGAGAAATTGTTTGCAACGCCAAACATATCGGTCAAAATCTGAGTTCATCAGAAAATGACCCTAAAATGGAGAAGATGGTCGTCTCAAAGCAAGATCGCAGCCTTCCTGAGTACTTTTGTGCATGTTGTCTTGGAACATGTTTATCAATCAATTACACACATCCCTACTGGAACATTTTTGTGGGTACACTTATAACACACGACTACCAAATTTCAGCCATGTAGAACCAACTTTCGCGGCTACATTTTTATTTAAGAAAAATAATCTAGAAGGTAGGGATCCCTGGACTTGACAACAAATGTTTGCTCCAAACAGAAATAGCGAGAGTTCCAGTGTCTTTTCAGACAAGGTCTAAGAATTTTTTGCAGGTCTGGTCATAGACTTCCTTACCAAAGTTCATGTTGCCAAGTCAAAATAGCTTAGGGGGTTGAATTGTGAAAAATACCAGACTGTGACCTGCTGGACTTCGGAGCTATCGGAGACTTTTTCAGGGAAACCTGCAAAATTACCTCAGAATTTCTATTTCAAAGCAAAAATGTTGGAGTATAAAATGTCAAGTTGCCAAGTCAAACTTGGTTGGGGGCTGAATTTTCAGGAAAAAAAAAAGTGTGGTGGCGCTTCCAACATTATTTCTAGAGTCCTTCAAATTTTCTGCCAAGCTCACACGCAGAGATTGACAGAAAATGAAATCTTGACAAATTGTCTCATACAGTAGGTTCAAATTTGTCTGCAATTGGCTGAGACATTTCAGGCATAGCTTGTTGAGACTTTTTGTAGGTCTACTCAAATTTTTCCACATTACTCAAACTGGCATTGAGGTGAACTTAATCGGGGGGAGGGAGGGGGAGTTACTGGGAAGGATCTTTGGAAATTATCCTTAAAATGACAATTTGTCTCAGAAACGAGGGTTATATTTGGCACGAATCAGAATAAAAATCTTCTGGAGTATTGAGGCTTATTTTAGTTGATGACTCATGAAGACTTTTGTTGTTTGTGTGTTTATGCGTCATTTCTACCAAATGTCATGTTGTTCAATGAACCTGGCTTTGGGGCCCGGATTTTAAACGAAATCCGTGAGGGGTGATTTGGACCATTTTCCCCAGTCCAATACTCGACGGTGTGAAAGCAGTCTGATCTTTAACGACTTCAAGGGGTTCAACTTGAGTTAATTATGCAGATGATTTACTACTTTTTTACTGCCATGCCGCACTAGCTTATCGACTGCACTGACTAAGCAATAAGAGAGTGCTTTGCAACAACATCCCAACACACTTTGACGGCGTAATAAATAAGAATGAGTCATCAAGTGTTCCGTTGACCCAAGTGAATGCTAAAAAATGTGAGTTTGTCCCTCATATGGGTTTTTACCGCAAGCTTTTTATAGACAAAACAGAAGACAAACAGACGCAGACTTAATGGACCTGGGATTTCGTGGAAGTTGGGTGATTTTGTCGCGCGTGTCCTATGAAATCCGATGCTTTATTGGTACACATATACATATATATTTGGTGAGAAAATTTGCAAAACTAGAAGACGCAAACTGTAAAGTTTTCTGTGTGATTACTTTAACAACAAAATAGTCACTTGGTTAAAATGATACTCTCTACATATTTTGCCATAGCTAAAGATTGTATTACGATACAACATCTATACATTTTCTTTGCCGCGTATCCTATCGTATCGCGGGGCGTGCTGGAGCCTATCCCAGCTGTCGACAGGCAGGAGGCGGGGTACACCCTGACCTGGTTTTCAGCCCATCGGAGGGCACATGGAGACAAAAAGCCCCACTCACAATCACACCTCAAGGCAATTTAGAGTCTCCAATCTGGTTTCAAAGCATGGTTAATATCGGGAGGAATAAAAAAAAAATTAAATTAGCCACACAGAGGCAGTCTCACAGTTCTCAGGACCCAGTTTCAAATTCAACCTTGCCTGTGTGAAGTTTATATATTCTCCTCAAATTTGCATGGGTTTTCTACAGGTACCGTTTCCTCCCACGTCCTAAAATATGTGTGGTAGGTTAACCGAAAACTCTAATTTGATAAGTGTGAATCGGTGTGAACATGAATGTGAATGGTTGTCTGTCTATGTGCTTTGCCATTGGCTGGTGCCAAGTTCTGGGTGTACCCCACCTCTCACCCGAATATAGCTAGAATAGGCTCCAGCACGCCTGCGACCCTAATGACGATAAGTGGTAAGGAAAATGAATGACTACATATTTAAACATTTGATTCTCATTTCCTTTTTCTATCAGCAATTTAAATTACTGGTAATTAAAATCAGAAATTTGATTTTTGAGGAAAAACGATCAGAGACCTTATTTTGTGATAGGTGAATCCTGTATTGATATCCTGGGCGACTTTCAAGTGTTAGAGCAGTATAGAGGTAAAGGAGCATATAGTACAATTTCTTGAAAAAAGAACAAGTTTCCAGCAAAAAAAAAAAAAAAAAATGATATATGTTTGTTTTATGCTAAGATAAAGAGAACTGCCTGCGTTTTTGTGATCAGGAAATTAGCATCTATTGATGAGTAGAACCAAGCCCTACATCGATGTAAACAGGCAGGAAGTCAGGACACAGGCGAAAAGGTGGAAGAGAGGGAGGGACATCCAGAATCGTGTGCAGCTGTGAATTGAAGCATCCAACCTGGCTGGCCAGCATAAACACCAACCCCGCTTTGTACGCTAATGCTGCTGTTGACAGTTGCAGACATGACCTGCAACAGATGCACAGCCTAATTCACCCCGCAGACCTCTAATGGAGAAAAATGGACGAGGCAGTCAGTGACAGAAGGTGCTGCACGCGCATCTATATTCATCCACCTTTACGTCAAAACGGTCACTTATTCAGGGGAAAGTTTTTTTTTTTTTTTTTTTTTTTGTGCACGTGTGTCGTGGAAAGAAGTTGACACCTGCCGGCAGATGCGAGGCACAATTCCCGGCGTGTTATTGGTGAGATTTCATTATTCATCAATCATTAATGGGAAGTCATCTATATCGAGACGATGCCAAACTGCACCAAATTAACTGGAATCGACAGTTTAAAACAGTTTGACCCATGAGTTTGTTACACAAGTACCTCCAAAACATTTTTTGCACAATATGACTTTTGCATTAGACAACTTGTCACCTTCTGACCTTCTGTAATTCAGTCATAAAACTTTGCCAACCTGCCACACCATCAAAGGAATGAGCTAAAATGAACTTAAAATGAGTGCTGTAAAGCAAAACGGGATCTGTCCTGTTTCTTTTCAAGCCTGGCTTTCAGAGATTTTGTGACTCTACGAGATGTTATATGCTTACCAAATTTCATGACGAAGTAAAACTGGCTTTGGGGGCTGAATTGTCCCAACAAACAAATCATGTCAATATTTCATGGATGATTTCTTGAGACCTTTTGTGGGGCTACACACATGATAGATATGCCAACCAAAGATTCTGTTGCTAAGCGAAAACTGGGGCAGCATGGTGGAGCAGTTGTGACACAGTTCTGAGGACTGGGGTTCAAATCCCAGCCTTGCCTGTGTGGAGTTTGCAAGTTCTCCCAATGCCTACGTGAGTTTTTCCAGGCACTCTGTTTTTTAGTCAGTCGTTCAAAATGTTCTGCTAAAGAATTCTGCATCTTTTTGGATTACAGTCAAAAACCAATTGGACCGATATTAACAGATTATGAGCAACATTTTATTACCGGTACTCCAAACTTTTTTTTTTTTTTTTAACAGTCTTTATATCTCCAAATATTCTCTGTCAATGAAGTCTCTGCTGTCTTACTAAAGCAGCTCCAACTATCGGAGACAAATACCTTGTGTTTTTGACGTACTTGCCAAATAAAGATGAGTCTGATTCTGATCGAATTCGATGCTGCCAAAAACTGGCAAAGGGGCCTAAACTTACGATCCTAGGGGACATGCCCCATGTGGAGGACTTCAATTGACCCCTCCGTGGATATTGCGCAATCCGCGTCACTGACAAATCAGAGGCCAGAGATCTGCATCGACCAAAGCCCGTTTTTGCTCCCGCCATTTTCTCTGACAACATTGAATGGTCCAGTGTAGGTTTAGTTAGCGTTTTATCGCGTATTTGGGTTGTTTTACAAAAAATATGGTTAAGAGGTGTAGTCACTGACTTTGTAATAGTGACGACTGGTATCCTGAAAGGCTAGTTGGTGGAGTTCGATTCGTACCCTTTCCAAAACCGAAGACCCAGTACGAAAAATGCCTTCGATGGGTCAAACTTTGTGGAAGACCGCATCATCAACTAAATCCATCTAATATCAACCGGAACACATATGTTTGCACGAAGGTATGCCCTATATTTGATTTTCAATACATGTCTCGTATAAATGAATTCGAAGTTCTTCGCTAGCATAACACTGCTGCATGTGAACAATTGACACACTTATTCTTTGTTGAGTGATATTTAGCGATGATCGGACTGCACAAACGTATTGATTTCTTGCTGGCTCGCGGCCAGAAGCTTAACCAGACTGTGTTTGCACGAAGATATGCCTTAAATTTGATTTTTAATACACGTCTCGTATAAATGAATGAGACGTTCTCCGATAGCATAACATTGCTACGTGTGAACGATTGACACACTTAATTCTTTGTTGAGCGATATTTAGCGATGATCGGACTGTACAAACGTATCGATTTCTTGCTGGCTCGCGGCCAGAAGCTTAACCAGACTGTGTTTGCACCAAGATATGCCCTAAATTTGATTTTTAATACACGTCTCGTATAAATGATTGAGACGTTCTCCGCTAGCATAACATTGCTACGTGTGAATGATTGAATGAAATCAGAAGCATGGAGTCTGTCTCAGTTCAGAATGTATTGTATTGTATTTGCCTTTTTTATTGTTTGTCTTACGTCAGCGCACGTGGCGTGACGTCACTTCAGGAGGCGTGGTTAAGTGCCCTGTACAGAGGGGTCAATCATCTCAGGGTCTTGTCCACAAGTGAGGGAAGAATGGAACTGGAGCTTGGCAGGTGGATAAGAAGGAGTTAAACTGAAAAGCCAAACTCTTAATTTACCAGTTGATCTACGTTCCTACGCTCAACTATGATCAAGAGCTGTGGGCCATGACCGAAAGAACAAGATCCCGGATACAAGGTGTCAAGATGAGTTTCCCTCTACTTTAGACATTGAGTAAGAAGCTCAGACATCAGGGAGGGGTTCAATGTAAGCAACTGCTACTCCGCATTGAGAGGAGCCAAATGAGGTGGCTCGGGCATCTGATTAGGATGCTTCCTCCATGCCTCCCTGGCGAGGTGTTCCCGACATGTCCCACCAGGAGGAGACTCTGGGGATGACACGGGACACACTAGAGAAAACTATGTCTCCCGGCTGGCCTGGAATAGCCTCGGGATCCCCCTCGGAATGGCTTGATGAAGTGGTTGGAGAGAGGGACAGCTGGGCTTCGCTGGTGTAGCTATCCCCCCGCAACACAGATTTGGATAAACAGATGAAAGATATTTTTAGTTTATCAAAAGACAGATCATTATGATCGTCTCCAGATAAGTATATTCAAGTGGCTGTCCTCCCTGGAGCAGCATCAGCCTCTGCCGAAAGACTACCTTCCCCACTGTGAACCCTCATAATTCCCCACATTTACATTTAGAGGTTGGTAGGGTACGCGGACAAGCTCCACGTCAGAGAGTGAGGACAAAACACTTACCTCAAACTCCCTTAAACTCAGTGGGGAATCATAACCTCACTGATGAATTATCGAAATGTCCTTATGATGCTTCCTTTTATGGCCTGCCTGCTCCACTGCCTCTTCCTCACAGGAACGCTTTGGCAAAGTCAAATTGCTGCTGCTCCAAAGTCCACTGACAACGTTGATGTGGGAGAAGGCGTTTTCTGGATTTCCTCACCAGGGATTCCTCATTTTGTCCATTTCATCTCCAAATTGGCATTTTATAGCAATTTAAAAGTGTTCTTAAGCATTGCATTACTTTTGTACTCCAAAAACCTTAAAAATAAGTCAGTTATCCTAACCATTAGGGTTCATATATACTAATCAATATTATGCAGACCTCTTCAAAGGTTTTGAAATTACAAGGCCTTTGTTTAGTAGCACAAAATGACCTTTCACTGTCACTGGTTGTTAGCTAATAGTTGATGCCTAGCTACATTCCCCTACTAATACTTACTAATTTGTACTACGCAAGTCCTCAATGCAAACAAGTCAACAAATCAGCATAGCCATTAATCATTTCCATAGGTTCTAATCAGCATTATTAATAATCAGGAAATATTCTTCTGAACTGCAAAAAAAAAATAAAATAAAATAAAAAATAAACTTGATAGCATTGTTACGTTTGTTCGACAGGAACGAAACACTTTTTAGGATTTTAGCTTGCAAAAGTGTCCGAAATATCAAGAGCTGTGATTTGTATGGGCTGATACTCAAACTAGCATGGTTAGCATGTTATAACAGTCACTAGCTATCTGCGTGGGTGCTTCTTAACATCACCAACGCAGAATAAGAACTATTAAAGAGTAGCTGTGAGCTTTTTCTCACTACTTAAACCCCACGTTTGATTGTTGAGGCTGATGAGTGCCTTTGATTGAGGCTAATTTATCATCTTACAGCAAATAACATCTTCAAATGAAAATGACAAGTGTCCAGAGACACGTGCTAAACTCCTCCACCTGAAACGAGATGATTAACGCGCCCATAAAAGGAGGATCAGCACATCTGAGGTTAACAAGCTCTCGCAGCTTGTTATTGATCCAGCCTCAATCGATCCAACTCAAATCAGAGCAGACGGGAGCTGATCAGGCTAATTATTTTGGGATCATGCATTCATCAGCTGCATTACTGGAGTGCTTCCGATGAGGGGCTGTTTTGTGTGTGTGTGTGGGGGTGGGGGGTTTCTCTTTTAAAAAAAAAACATGCATTTAAAAGTAAGGTAGGATTTTTGCCTGCTCTTGTCTTAGTTCTGGTAACATGCAAGTCCTCAAGGACGGGTAGTGGGGTACCGACAATCCTTTTAGCAGTGTTAATTGTCTGTTGCAGAGGGGGTTTGTCCTTTTTTGTAGCAGAACCAAACCAGACTGTGAGTGAGGTACACAGTAGTGATTCAATGGCTGCTGTGTCGTTCCCTTGGCAGGCCACGCTTCCTTCGAAGCTAAGGAAAGTACATGCTCTGCTGGGCTTTTTTGAGGATGGAGTTGATGTTCGTCTCTCACTATAAGTCCTGAGAGACTGTAATTCCTAGGAGCTTGAAGGTCTCGACAGTTGATACAAGACAATTGGACAGCGTGAGGGGCAGCTGTGGTGAAGGACGCCTCCTGAAGTCCACGATCGTTTCTCCAGTCTTCAGTGCCTTCAGTTCCACAGTTGTGTCAGCTGCACCACACCTCCGGCCTCTCCACTTCCTGGCCGCTTTTAACCCCAAATGGCAGACTTCCTGTGTTTTTGTCAGTATACTCATAATGGACATCCCTACAAAAGTAATATTAGTGAATGAAAGTATCTGTAGGGGCTGGATTTCTAAAATAATTAAGGGGGCAGCAACTGAGCAAATTTAGCCTAAAATGGCTTCAAACCAAAATGGCAGACTGGATTTAAGGGTATGTCTGCTTAAGATTTTTTTGTGGGTATTCTCAAGATGGACATGACTACCAAATGATAATTACTCAGGGAAATTGGCTTTCTAGGGATAATTTTAAAACTCATTTCTCATGTTTTTGGCAAATGATCAAAAGTTCCTACTAAGATCCACCGACAGAACAATAAAAACTCAATGTTTCCAATTTAGTGTCAGCCCTCTGTTTAGTGAAAAAAGTTCATACTGTGTGTGGTAGTAATCAATCTCATACCTCATTTTTGAAGGAACCCTGGAAAAGCCAGAAATGTCATCACAAGAAAAGCTTCTTGAGGCTTTTTGTGGGTCTCCTCATGATAAACATGCCTACCACATTTACTGTTGGTAAGTAAATGTCTCTTTAGGGTCTTAATTGTTTTATCAGGGGGCTGAAACTGAGTGAACTGAGCCAAAAATGATAGATTCAAACCAAAATGGCGGACTTTTTTTTGTCTCTTTTGGGGTATGGCATCTTGAGAGACAGGAATTTAACTAAATTTAATTATGGAAAATTGCACTGGCTTTGGGGGCTGGGTGTTTAAAAAAGCACATTTTTGGACAATAAACAAAAATGTATATTTTTGCACAAATGTTAATTTCCAAGTTTGTGAAACCTGCCCAAACAAAAAAGACAACTACAAGAGTACCTTCGCACCTCAGTATCACCTTTGTAATCAATTTCCCAGATAGTGAAACTTGGGAACAGATGGCTGACAGTTTGTTTTAAAATATGATCCTCCCTTTCATTCCCCTCTTCATCGACCTCGTCATTGGTCCTTGCGAGAGCCTCACCTGTGCTTCAATTGAAATCTAAAATGTAAATGTGTTTTATTCGGCAGAGAAAAACGCACCGTGAGGTGAGCGCGGGGCAACAACATCTCGCCAAATCATTTCCCCGATGCATTTACATGCAAATTCGGCCCTCCGTCGCCACAATGGAGCTAGGCAAATCATTGTCTCATCACACAGAGATGGATTTCATCCCCTGCATGAATCAGGCCCGAGCTGAATTCATATGCCGAGCGCTCCGAGCCAGACTCCTCATCCTCCATCACGGGGGTGCGAGTGGTGGGGGGTGAAGGCAAACAGCCCCGGACCCTTTAGCATTTGCGCAAATGTCAGCGAAAAGGACAGATCTCGGGAAGTAGGGACACAAAAGCTAAAACAAAACGGGGAAAAAAAAGAGGTAATGGCGCCAGCCACCAAGTTCTTAGACATTCAAACAAGACAAATTTGAACAAAGTTCAAATAAATATAGTTTGCTACAAAAAGGTGACCTTTTAATTGCTTACACACACATTATTTGGTCACTGTAGTGGAAAATTATACAAATGTCTACAAACACTCATTTACAAGGCTACCACTCAACTACTTTCAGAATAATTGATTAGACGTGGTACCATCCTCAATGCATTAGCTGAACTGATCGAATAACAGAATAACAGTTAAAAACAACAAAGATCAGATAACCAATCGCAAACCTCCCATTGGACAACGTTGCAAAACAACCAACCGCACCATCCTCCACCATAAACAAGTTAGCTGAACCACCGATGAACCCACAATGTCAACAGCATTGCCGAACGAATTATTAATCATCATCCCAGCCAACCAATTTGCAGACAAAGATCAAAGAACTCTTTAAAACTGTCCCAGTGCCACACGAGCAAATTCTCAGAGCAGCCACTTGTACCCCCTCAGCATCAAAAAATATGCCGAATAACTGACTGAATCCCCCACACACCAAGAATTTCCCCAGACAACTGATTTTTCCCCGATCAACAAGCATACAAAACGTTTCCTACTTCATCTATGTCAAAAAATCCCCTAATCAAGCAATTGTAAACCCCTCACTGTCAAGAATTTTGTCAAACATCCAGTGCCTACAACTTTGCCGGACAACTGATCGTATCATTCTCCCTGTCAACTAATTTACAGACCAGAGATTGGTCAAAGATCCACCGTGAACTAATTTTGCAAACAAATATTATTATGCCCCTCCATATCAACAAGTTTGCTTCACAATTTATCATACACCACTCGGTAATCAGCCGAACATGTGATCACACCCTGCTCTACTGTCAACCAAACATCTGAACGAGTCTCCTTCATAGCAAGTAGCGAGGTTTGGCCATACAGGTATGGCCGGGATTTGAACCTCGGTCCTCTCGAACTTTTTCCGATTTTCATTTTTTCTCAGGATACAGGCGCAATAGTCCGTATAGTAAAGAAAAGTTGCATTCCAACACCTCTCAATTGGAGGAATGAGAGAAGTCGATCTACTGCTTGAGATGGGACAGCTGCTCTGAACAGCCGTTTAGAACATTGTACAGGATGCTGTGATTCTTAATTCTCGGGCTATTCTGACCCACCAGACACTTGGGAACTGTTTTAATTTGTAGATCTCCTCCATGAACCAGCATGAACCCAAACAGACACACACACGCACGGTGTCACAAAAGTGTCTGCCATCTTTCATTACTCGGGATGACTTTTTGCAGGGAATACATGCATCTGCAGCCAGAGAGTGTCCTCCCGCTGAGACTCTCGCTTTAATATTCATCTGAGATGTCCCGGTGGGCCGAGCTGATATCTCCAGGCCTTCAAACCAGACAGGAGACGGAGAGGAGGAGGGGATGACGGGAATTGTGAAGGGTTCAGCTGTAGCAAGGAGATGAAGAAAACAACTTTTCATCATGACGTCACGTCGACTTGCGCTAAGCTCCAAAGCCACCATTAGTTAACAAAATCCTTCTACGCCATTTGACCAAAGCAGCTTGAGAAACGAGATATGATCATTTTACCCTTTCTGGATGTGTGAAATTGAAAAGACGATGTTACGTCAGGTAAATCATCTCCGAGTGAGACAGAACACATTTCAGAAAACACAAAAAACAAAGACGAAACAAATTACAACAGCGGACACCCGGAACGGGAACAGCCCATCTCACAGACATTCTTGGAAATCCCACATTTTTTGTTGAAGCAAGACGCACCCCGCTTCAAAATGATTGGCTCGAGCGTCGCGGGACGGGTAGGCTCCGCAGATGGAACGTGACGTCTAGCCGAAATTGCGATTGTGTATTTGGACACCCTGAACAGTAAGCCTGTATAGAACATCATTTAAGTAGACATCTGGGGGAGTCAATCACTTTTCTGCTACCTCGAAGTATAACCTGGCAAATTTTGTTTACAAACATCTAAAAATGTCTCATGAGTGGACGTGGAAGGTGTCAAAATAGACAACGTTGCCTCTTTCGAGAATGCAGACAGACGAAATAAGAGGTGGAAAACAAGATCTGAAGCAGGAAGCGCCGTAATCCACTTTCAGGTGTAGTGCCCGTGACTACAACCGGATGCCTGGCAGCTCATATCCACTTTTATTAAATAACAACCCACCTGGGAAGCATCAGACCTGACAGCTATGCTTATTTTTTCCCTTCACAGTGGACACACTCAGACCATGACTACACGGAGAGAGATTTAAAAAAAAAAAAAAAGGATATTTTTGTAACGCGATTTGGCCTCTGACACACACAATCATTGTATTTGTCCTTAAAAATCGCTCCAAAAACTTTGAAAAGGAGGCATTCATTACATTTCACTTTTGCAAGCTGTCTTAATGTATGTTATGTGACCTTTCTTGGGTCAAAAACCGCACAGGATGGAGAATTACCCCACGCTCATCATCCTCTCAATATGTGACCTACGGTATCATTGACTTAAGGGTGAACCCCGCTTATCTGGCCAAAAGTATTTTTTACTTCCTGAAAACAAGTCGGCAGGGTAAATGAAGGGTATCCAGTTTGGTTAAATGTGTTCACAAGCACTCAGTAATTTCCAGAGAGGCTGATTTTTTGTGTGTGTGTGTGTCGTATGCGTTTTGCCCATCGTCCAAATTGAAAACATTTATTTGCTCTTTATCTCTTCTGAACTCCCAAAAACGTTTTTAAAAATGAGAACGTTTGTGCATTTTATTCACAATTCAAAGTACTTTGCAGGTGTCTTAATATAAGGTCTCTGAGTCAACTGAATAAAGTTTTTCGAGAAGAGCGCTTTTGTTCAGCAAATTTTGTTCCTTCGACTTGTGAGTGCAAATGTGAAATACAAGTGCTGTCAGGTGGCGGGGACTCAACACAGTAGACAACAAGCCCCAGTTTGATGTTGCAAAAGACCGCTGGAGACAACATTGTCTAGACATTTCCAAAAATACATTTGTTCGCTTCTGTAATCAGGGATGGTAATGACCAATTTGGAAAAACTGAAAATGTCTGCCTTCTGCAATTTTTTTTTTTTTTTTTCTTAAATCACACTGTTAAATGGTGACCTCTGGTTACTTCTAAGAGTGTAAATACAGGGAAATCCTAACATTTTGAAAACTTAAAATATGAGTCCAAACAACCAAAATAATTTTGCCAAAGTTCAGACATGAAATAAGTACACAAGTAATTTGTTTATATATCTATATATATGAGAGAGAGACCATGAAATCTAAAAGAAAATGCGTGATCTACAGGCCCAGTGCTACAGAAAGGCTGAATCGTATTAACAGTTGTCAATTATATAATATTTGAGAAATTTACCTCCAACTTACCTTCATGTTTCCTGGTTTGGATATGCTCCAGGATAGTTTTTGCTCCCCGGTTTCCATAATTGATCATATCAGAACACGAAGTGCACAGCACTTTGCCGGGAACATCCACTTTTTGTATGTGTTTGGTTAGACATGTTGATACAGTTCTCGTTCCTATCTGCACGGTTACACTTTTTTCAAGCCATGCCCATCTGAAACAGTTTTTTACCCCGTGTTTTTTATCAATTTCCCTGGCATGATCATCATCTTTTCACTCCAAGACTTTCGCCATACTGTCAAAAATGCAGACCGCTTGATAAGATATGCGTACGTATATCTATCAGTTATAACTATGCCGTAGTAAACAGAAGGCTTCTCGAAGAAATGTTAAAATCAGAGTGAAAATACCAATGAAATACTGCCAAAATGTTGCCGGAAATCAGAATGTTGTTGTTATTATAAACACCAAATTTAATCCAAACAGATAGCAATGCCGTAAAGATTATAGCAATGCCGTTTTCCGCTATCACATCTGTGACTAATTTCACGACCAGCATTGCCGATAAATGCTAGCGGCCGGTCTTGATCACAGCCTCGCCCCACCTTTAGCCGTACCCCCCCCCCCAAAAAAAAAAAAAAAATCTCAACGAATTTACACGTTTCACAAAAATGACATTTTCAGCTGAAAAAAAAAAAATCGGAATTCCACGAATCCGCGGAAAACTCTCATCCTTGTGTGATGACATTTATTGGCGATGTTTACAAAACACATTTCGTTTGAAGATTTAAATAGTCTTTGATGAAAAAAAAATACGATTTTGGACTTTTGTGGAGTTTACACAGATTTGATCGACTTGATAGGATCAGCCAATAATTGGCATTTTTTGCTGATCGGCGTATGGGTTTTGATGTCATAATACACCGAGATGATGCGGCTCCTAGAAAGTCATTTACGCCACGTCGTGCACAGTGTATCTGAATCCAAAACCTAGTTTATTTTTATATCGTAGTATTTATCTAGTTTTGTTTGAGTCTTTTGAGGTCGTCCTGTCAATGTCTGACAATAAATAGTTATTTAAAAAAAATAAAAACGTTGAGGCAATGGGAGAGACAAGACTGTTGAAATGACGCATAATGTGCGGATCAGACTACGAGACAAATTTGCTCTCATGACTGCAAGGAAATCCGCAAACATTTTTTTACGATCATTGGACTTCATATATTTAAACCCATTCGTGGGCAGCGCCCCATTTTTGGGACATTGTGATTTTCACGCGTTATACCCTTCAGGATATCAAAATATTTAAGTGTTTTAATCTGATTCTAGTTTTTGGGCCGATCTACTAAGAAAACCCAAGTACCCATTTTTGGGACAAGATTATAAATTAGTAAAGTTATCGTATAACTTAACCATAAATGAAAAAGAAGTGTTATTTCCTTGATTGTGGCCTTTTAGGGAGACTTTTATTTAATAAGGCAAAAAATTGCCACTCTGCCCATGAATGAGTGAATATATTTAAATCAAATGCAACCCAATACACTCATTACCCTGGGGAAGAGAACAAAAGTGGATTGTCCCGACTGTATTATAAGAAATTGGGGAAGACACGTGTGTTGACGGTCACCGGTGCTCAGGACAGGGCAGCTCGGTAATGTAAGCTTTACTTGAGGTACGTTCATATACTTTTAATACAATACAGCTCGCAAGACGTCAACAAAATGTTATGTAACCTAGCAAGCTAGTGCTACCGCGCGTGGCAGTGTGTAAACATGCTGCTGTTGTGTTGAACAAATGACTTAACCCAGAGCAGCGAATTCCAACCTTTTTGGCGCAAATGAACGTACTGGTACTTTACAAAAGAAAAATCTCATGGCACACCAACAAACAAACAAAAATGTCAGAAAAAGAAGATACATTAATTGCTGTATGTACTTAATGCCATCTATTAGATGACCATTGTTCTATCCGTCGCTATGTCTCGCTGGCATAAATAGACGAACAAAGATACATTATTTATTGTTAATATATGTGGAAATATATAGTATATAACAAAGTTTTTGATGTTCAAAAACTTGCAGTCGGTTGAAAAGATGCATGTCAGGGTAACTGAACAGTAATGATTTCTGAACACTGCTATTCTACCTGGAAGTAAAAGGAGTGGGAAATTTGCTTGGCATTTTAGAAGAAGCTGAAGATGACAGTAGGGGAGGGACAAGGGGCTTCTCAAGGGGAGAAAATCCGCTGACGTGTCCCTAAAACGTCGTAAGAGCGCCGAAGATTGAGTAATTACCTGCATTTTCCCACATTCACCTCTGCATTAATTCACCTTAATGCCAAAATATTACAGCCCTAATCTGGAGCAAATTCCTACCTGTCATGGCAGCTCGCGTGCGATTATGGAAGTGCAGGCAGGATGGGGAGGGGAGGGGCGACGGTAAGTGGTTAAGTCGGGACCGCAGCTGCCTTGTTGATTAAGAGAGTCAGGTGAAGGCAAGACGCCGGCAAGAAACCTTGAGAAAGATGAAAAAAAATAAAATAAAACAACCTTAAATTTCTTACACATATAACACTAACCCCCTCATCTCCAGTGTTTTACGGGCAAAAGTAATATTTAAACAATGGACGAAAGAATTTAAGCATATAATAAAAGGTAAAATGAATGAAAAATACCAAATAGCTTCATTTTGTGTGCTGATTTCCCCTAAACATCCAAGACAATTAAGAATTGTGTCTTTCTATGATAATGAAAAAAAAAAAAAAAGGAATACTTAGCCCTTGTGGTGGCAATGAACTCTGAAGCCAAAGGAAAAGAAAAGGGCAAAAAAATATCTTTGGTGTTTCCAAAAAAATAAGAATAAATTTCTTTCATTTTTATCAAAACATGTCTATTAGATTGCCTTCTTTAAACTGTTGACAAAAACATGAACATGGTCGATTATTTTTACTCATACATTAGGTGGGTGAAAGAATAAAAAGGCCTGATGTTTGTAAAAACACATGGATCAGGTTCATTTAAAGACCCCAAATTGTCTTTACGATTTACAAAAATACTTACATTAGGAATGGTGGAAAAATGAAATACACAAACAGTGTGAAAAATTACCTATATGGTTACCAAAATGCAGTAGACACCAGAGGTTTTCACACACTACAAAAAAATACACTTTTTTCCATCCCCACTGTCTTACCTGAAGTCACACAAAAACTTTCCAGTTTTAGGTCAATTAGGATGATCAAATTATTTCTATTTGCTAAATGAGAGGAGTCATGCGAGGACTTTTTAAGGCAAAATTCTATTCCTTTCTTCAAAGTCAGATGTTTACATTTAGCAAGAGCAACGCATTTTCCACACTATAAGGCGCACCTAAAAGCCTTTCATTTTCTCAAAAGCAGACGGTGCGCCTTATAATTCGGTGCGCCTTATATATGGATTAATATAGAGTCTTTAGTGTAGCGCAGTCTAATGGATGCATAACGTAACCCCGACCTCTACTGTAGCACTTATAATGCAGCGCGCCTTATATGTGGAAATAGTTTTAAAATATGCCATTCATTGAAAGTGCACCTTATAATGCGGAAAATACAGTACTATGCCTTTAAACAATTTGTGAAAACCCAAGTGATGGTGTAATTTCTTGGAAGACTTTGACAGGTTTATTGACAAAATCTGATCATTACAGTTGCTTTTGGTGTATTTGAACGCAATACACCGAAAACACATTGCTTCTTTGTGTTTACATCACGGGAAAGTCAAAGGAAATCAGACGAGGTATAAGGAAAACAACTGTGGCCTTGCACATGTCAGTTCCATCCTCGGGTGCAATTCCCAGATGTCTGAAGCTGACATATCGTCTTCTGATTTCGGCTTGTCCCGTTAGGGTTCGCCACAGTGTGTCATCTTTTTCCATCTAACCTGTCTCGTGCATCCTCCTCTCTAACACCCATTGTCCTTGTGTCCTCCCTCACAACATCCATCAACCTTTTCTTTGGTCTTCCTCTCGCTCTTTTGCCTGGCAGTTCCATCATCAGCAACCTTCTCCCAATATACTCACTCTTTCGCTTCTGGACATGTCTAAACCATCGAAGTCTGCTCTCTCTAACCTTGTCCCCAAAACATCCAACTTTTGCTGTCCCTCCAATGAGCTCATTTCTAATCCTATCCAACCTGTTCACACAGAGCGAGAACCTCAACATCTTCATTTCTGCCACCTCAAGTTTTGCTTCCTGTTGTTTCTTCAGTGCCACCGTCTCAAAGGGCTCACCACTGTTTTATAAACTTTGCCCTTCATCCTTGCGGAGACTCTTCTGTCACATAGAACACCAGACACCTTCCGCCAACTGTTCCACCTCGCTTCGACCAGTTTCTTCACTTCCTTACCACGCTCTCCATTGCTTTTTATCGTTGACCCCAAATATTTGAAGTTGTTCACCTTCGCTATCTCTTCTCCCAATAAACCTACGCAGATATAAACATCATGGGAACATCCAACGATCGTGTCGCTCACGAAGGAGAAGGGTTCTGCGTCCCAAAGATGAACACGTTTCAGTCTGAAATGCGCATATCAATCCAAAAACAAAAGCAAATGACCTTGTAAATATGCTGTCTGAAACTGGTAACAGTGTGCCATAATCCACAATAGAGCGATTGCTTTACCTAAATGGGCTGAAAGGTCACTCAGCCAGAAAGAGGCCATTACTCCAAAACAAAAATAGATTCCAGTATGAAAATGCACACGGGAACAAAGAAGGCTCATGAAAGAGAGGACGAGATATTAATTATTCCAGCAATGGATGGTAGTGACGACGTAAACGTCACATTAAGGGCTGAATGGGCGCTGTATCTCAAATATGGGGGGGCATGTCAATACAGAGACACATCATCTGTAATGTACAATTAAATCATACAACTCGAACCTAAATTCATGTTTACAATAATATGTTAGATTCACTTGCCTATATATATATATATATATATATATATATATATATATATATATATATATATATATATATTTCTTTCGGCTTGTCCCGTAAGGGGTTGCCACAGTGTGTCATTTCAAAATTGTCTTTAATGTTTACAAAAATACCACATTGGTTGGACACTAAATTGTCTTTGATATTTACAAAATCACACCGGATCCATCCATCCATTTTCTTCGCCGCTTATCCTCACGAGGGGCACGGTGAGTGCTGGTGCCTAACCCAGCTGTCAACGGGCAGGAGGCGGAGTACACCCTGAACTGGTCGCCAGCCAATCGCAGGGCACATGGAGACAGACAACAGTCACATTTACAATCACACCTAGGGGCAATTTAGAGTGTCCAGTAAATGTTGCATCTTTTTGGGATGTGAGAGGAAAACGGAGTGCCCGGAAGAAATCCACACAGGCACGGGGAGAACATGCAAACTCCACACAGACGGGGCCAGGATCGAACCCTGGCACCTCAGAACTGTGAGGCCAACACCTTACCAGCTGATTCACCGTGCCGCCTACATGAGATTCATTTTTGACACAAAACTGTCTGTTGACAAAAAGGTGGATTCAAAGACTAAATTATCCTGCACGTTTATGAAAGATTGTACATCAGGTTTCTTGATAACACAAAATTTTATCCATCCATTTTCTGAGCCGCTTATCCTCATGAGAACTGCAGTAGTGCTGGAGTCAATTGCAGCTGTCATCGGGCAGGAGGCAGGGCACACAGCGGACTGGTTGCGAGCCAATCGCAAGGCACATAGTACATGGCACACTCGACAGCTGCGCTACCGTGTCACACAATTTTTTATTTTTATTTTTTTGGGGGGGGAAAACTTGCATGTGTATATTACATTTATTAATTTATTCACAATATAAAAATGTTACTGAAAGAATGGCCATTTGTTTGTGACTATAATCTTTTTCTGATTGCAAAAAACAAGCACCATATGTATGGTTACTGGTAATTCACGACTGAATTGTCCTTGATGTTTGGAAAAGTACGAGCATCAGATACAGTTACATGTCGTGTAATCAGGCAATTGATCGATCAAATTGAACAGATGGTCCTCTCGTCACATGACGGAGCCAAACTGGCATCTAATTGGCCGACAGCACAGGCAAGGACTCTGACCAATCTCCGAGCTCCTCACCACTTGGCCACCTGTTCAGGGCCTCTTAAGGATTTTTCCCAAAGAATTTTTACTCTCCAATCACGGCGCTACTTCATCAAGAGGCATCAGCGGGCGAGCGGGCGGTAATTACACACACACCGCTTCCACATGCTGATTTCCCCGGAGGTAGGACGGGCGTGCTGGTGGCACCGGTGCTTTCGACGGATGAAGTGAGCCTCTGGCCGCCCCGCTGAGGGTTCCGGCCTCTCAGAGGTCGTCATCAGCGAGCGCCGCGGCGATCAAATTCGTCAGAATTTGATTGACAATCAGATGCAGGTCAAAAGTACCGAATGTCTTGAAAATTATTCAAAGACGCGGTGAAATAAAGCCAGGATTTTTGGCAGGCTTATGGATGACTAAGTTGTGTTTAATTTTTACAAAAACATTTGCTCTGTTGTCGAACACGACATTGTAAAACAAATGTTATCTTCGTGGCAGTACAGTGATTAATTATTGTTCCGATAAAAGTTAAGCATATTGTTAAAATAGTTATTTGTGGCTGTGACTGCAACTGTTTAGAGCATTGGCCTCACAGTTCTGAGGACCGGGGTTCAAATCCCGGCCCCGCCTGTGTAGAGTTTGCATGTTCTCCCCGTGTCTGTGTGGGTTTTCTTCAGGAACTCCGGTTTCCTCCTTCATCCCAAAAACATGCATTAATTGGACCCTCTAAATTGCCCCTAGGTGTGATTGTGAGTGAGATTTTTAACTGTCTCCGCGTGCCATGCGATTGGCCGGCAACCAGTTCAGGGTCTAGACTCCCGAAACCTTCGTCAGGATAACCGGCTCAGAAAATGGATGGATGGATGTTATCTTTGTGAAAAACGAGAGATTGTCTTAAAAAGTTGGTTCTTTGAAAACTAAATTGTCCTTGATGTTTACAGGAGTAAGTTGTTAAGATTCAGAGACACAAATATGTTGTAATCCCCGTGTGCACCTCAGTGCGAAATGGAAAAAAACATTTTCTCGCCCCGTTGATGCAACGTTCCCCGTCCAATTGAGCGCAGGAATGCACCATCTCACAAATCGGGATAATAAAAGACGAGCGTGACTCGCCCTTGCCATTTTCTTGTTGTCCCGTTTTTCCTCCTCCTCACCTCGCCACAAACACAAACCGAGCTCATTTGGGGAAACGGCAACAATTAAAGGCCATTCGGCCTGCGGGACGAAATGGATTAGGGTGGCGCACTTCAGAGAGTTTACACATGATGAAATTGGCAATAATTGCTGTAATATTCCACACAGGCGAGTTGGAGACGCACGCACGCAAAGCACATACAAAACATACAAAATACGATACGCACAAGCACAACTCTCGCAAAAAACAAAATGCACAAAATAATCATAGAACACAGCAAACACTAAACATAGAAATCAGAGAGTTAAGACAAAACACAAATGTCAAAAAATTCTGTCCTTGCCCACACACAACGGCATCATGGAATTATAATTGCGCCATTTGCTTTCACATCACTCAAGCGGAAGCTTGATCATAACTCAAATTCCGGCTTGCCTAAGAAGCAAAAATTAAAAAAAAAAAAAAACATTACTCAAGTGAAGGTGCATTACTCAAAAACTCATGAGTAGGAGCACTGAAGACTCAAGGTACCACTGTACTCAAATTAGGGAACCAAGCCCGGCTTCAGGTTTGAAACGAGCTACGGTTAGGCTTTAAAATAAGACTTTCTAGTAGGTTCATCCTCGGGTGCAATTTCCGGATGTCTGAAGCTGAAATATCGTCTTCTTATTTCGGCTTGTCCTGTTAGGGGTCGCCACAACGTGTGATCTTTTTCTATCTAAGCCTATCTCGTGCAGCTTTCTCTCTCACACCCACAGTCTTCATGTCCTCCCTCACAACGTCCATCAACCTTTTCTTTGGTCTTCCTCTCGCTCTGTTGCCTGGCAGTTTTATCCTCAGGACCCTTCCACCAATACGCCTCTGGACATGTCCAAACCATCGACATCTGCTCTCTCTAACCTTGTCTCCAAAACGTCCAACTTTGGCTTTCCCTCTAATGAGCTCATTTCTAATCCTATCCAACCTGGTCACACCGACCGAGAACCTCAACATCTTCATTTCTGCTACCTCCAGTTCTGCTTCCTGTTGTTTCTTCAGTGCCACCGTCTCTCATCCGTACATCATGGCCGGCCTCACCACTGTTTTATAGACTTTGCCCTTCATCCTAGCGGAGACTCTTCTGTCACAACTCATGATCAGGTACAAATACCTTTAATTTTCCATCCCTTTACTCAAAAGCATGACTAATTTAAATGAAAGTGCATGAAATGCAAAAACAACGTGATTATGATTCAGTTACTGGTTTGATCTATAACGTGTCAAAAAATGGGCATGGATCATTGTTGGGTTTCAAGTGGCCCAGTCACATTCCAGACTTGAATCTGATTGACATGCAGTGACATTAGCACAGAGATGTGACTCATTCCCAGTTATTGACACAACTTGATTTCAGTTGTTGCTGCTGTCATGAGCAAGGCGTGGCCACTGCCAAGAGGGGCGTGGCCACACCACTGCTCTGGGCGATGACACCTGTCACCGCTCACAGCTGTTTCACAATGGGACTGTAATTAGACGGGCATTTAAGTTGGAGTTTTTTGTCACTGGCATTTGCCAGTTCGTTGCCTTGTGTTAGTGAGTTGGATTCACTCCCTGTGGAACTCTCCGCTTCTACACGTAAATTAGAGTAACCCTAGTCACAGCAATTCGGTGCCCTTTGGTTTGATCCAGTCCTGTTGAGTTCGTTTGCTTCAGAGTCATTGAACCCTTACTGTATGTCTTTTGGATCCCGCCTCACCTCGAGTTTCTGTACCTCTGGCCTGTCGGACTGCTACACCATGTATGACCCAGTTTCCGTAATAAACTACATTGAACATTATGCCTCTGCCTCGAAGTCCTGCATTTGGGTCCGCCCCCGCACCAGAGGTTCGTGGCAGCTGCTGAGGGTGACTAAAACCAGTTATTAATTTTAGGGAGAAATTATTCTTTCACTCAGGGCCAGGTAGCTCATATTTACATTTGTTTGACAATCTTAAACATTCAAAAGAGGACAATTGTGGAAAAGAATGTGAATACGAGAAGGGGGGCAAATATTTGTTAGGTTCTTCCACCACCGTAATTTTTTTTCTTCCCTAAAGATACTTATTAGCTTCATTGAGCAGTAAATTGTCTGGCGTTCACTGCAACTGTTAGCTTCTCTGAAGACTCTTCAATGCATTCAGCATTAGAAATAAAATAAAAAACATAATTAGGGTGATTTCAATGGTGTTTTTGTAGTCATATTCCAATAAAGTGGTGATAATGAGACAATTAGATGACTAAACACGAGCGCAATGATGAACTTGATGGCGGCACATTACTGCAGATTGTGTGGAGATTGCAGCAAGCACAAAATGAGTTTTAAGGCCATTCGGTGGGCTCCCCTGAAACCACCTCAAAAAAAAAAAAAAGCAGCAGACACGAAGAGAATGTTCTCGAAAAAGGAAAGAATGTGAGCGATGTTGCAGCTTCCATTTGCTGTTGTATTGGTAGACACTAACCAATTATTAAAGAGATCAATAATTGACCAAGACGTCCTCATTACTTTAAATTGGGACACGTACTAAGAAGTGTTTTTATAATGTTAAAATCGGGTCACACTCATCTCTGGAGGGATTTTCTGTGCGAGAGTGTAATTCTAGTTATGTGCGTGTTGTGCTACGTGCGAAACTCGTGTTTGTGAGCATTGCCGACTCAGCGGGTCATGCGAGCAGCCAGCCAATGGTACGTCACTTTGCTGACGTCCCGGAAGAGAAAAGAAAACGCATAAACCATCAGAGAGGCAATTAGTCTTGGAAAAAAAAAAAAAAAAGGGAAAAAAAAAAAAAAAAATCAGAGGCCAAGAACAGGAAGTGTCCCAGGTGGCAGATAGGATTGTGGGTAATGAGGGTGAAGCACATTTAATTAGCGATGGAGTGGAGTGGACAGGGTTAGGCCGCACGGAGGATGAGAAGCTATCAGATGTAAACATCAAAGACAATTTAGTCGTCCATGAAGCTCATGTACTGCGTGTTTTTGTAAACATCAGATTTGTCATCTAATTTGTTTTCAACTAAACTAGCGAACATGATTTTAAAAGCATCAAAGACAATTTAGTCGCCAATACATATATATATATTTTTTTTTTTTTTTTTGGGGTGGGGGGTTGAAAGCAACAAAGACCATTTTGATTCTTTGACATCACAGATTTTATTTTAGCAGATGGATTTCAGAGCTTGGTGGTAGAAGCTGTTTGTAAGCGCTGTGGTTCTGGACTTAAATGGCCTTTGGTCTGTTCCAATAGGAAGGGAGGGAAAAAGAGAGTGTCTGGTGGAAGAAGAGTCCTTTATGAGACCCCTGGATCTGTCGCATGAATCTGGCAGTAAAGGGGTCCCTGTAGGTGGGTAGTGTACCCACTCTGCTTCTTCCACCACCTGGTACAGGTCCTAAACCAACTTGTGGAGCTGTAGTTTAGGAGCGTTTCCATGCTGCAGCTATAAAAGTTGATCAGAAGAAGTTGGGGGAATTAGGTTTGGTGTAGTTTCCCGAGGAAATAGTCTTGGATGTCCTTTCCTCACCTGATGGGAGAGCTCATCGATCTTGTTGAGTGACCAGGAGGGGTCTGAAGGGGTTAGTGTTTAGACTAGACTAGACTAGCCCATCCTCATTCCCTCGGTTTTGTTTTGAATCTCACTGGAATATGCACCAATTCAGCAGGGGCGTAGTGAAAGACAGGTCAGCTGATCTGCGGATCTCTGGTGGAATGAAATCCCAGTTGACTTCATCGTAAGAATGGCTGTCGGAAGCCGCAAGCAGTTGAGACCTGCTGTACTGGAAATGCCCTGTGGCTGTTGCACTCGGGAGAATCGAGGTTTAAAAAAAAAAAAAAAAAAAAAAACAACACTATGAACAAAAGAAACTTGAAACCACTCCTAAATCTGCTGGAATTCGATGAGTACCAGGCCGCCGTGTCCTCCTGCGCCGCCATCTTTTCTTAGGTCTTTGAGGATTGCGAAACATTTTAGGCGTAGCAAGCAGTGATGAAAGCGGATGAAAAAGTAAGTTAAAGAGTGTCGCTAATGGGCCGCAGCGACCGTTCACCTCTGCCTCCGTCGTTCTGTTCCGCTCTCCACCGGAGGGATAATGGTTTGTCCCCATTGAGGATTCAACCCTCGTCCCTGGACTTTTTTTTTTTTCCCCCCTTGCCTTGCCGCCGAATGGAAATCCGCTCTGTCACATCTTTTTAACTACCCCTCCGCCCTCGTCTTTCTCGCTGGCTTTTGCTTTTTTCTTTCCTTGCGGAGGATTAGCAGCCGTGCGTGACTGATGGGGAGGAGATACGCCATCAGAATATGTTAAAAGCCTCAACCTCTTCGTCTCTCTCCTCGTCTTCTTCTCTCTGAAGTGGCCGGGGAGTCATTGACGGCTACATTTTCTTTGATATCTATATGGTGAGTTGAAGACGTAATCGTCCTTGATGTTTACCAAAAAATATCCGTTGCTGAAGAATTGAAATTGAGTGTATTGGGCTAGCAAACGGGTGACAGCCCATCTTTCCGGTACCGGTAAATTCCCAAACCCTGTTGTAGCAGGGGAACGGGATAAATCACCCATGGTAAATTTAAACGTCTACAATATGTTTTGTTTAACACAAGATGTCACCACAGAGCCACTGAAGACGACGATACCCGATATTTAGGCTTTGTTCACAAAATTTGTGTATACAAAGGATATAGTCTAGATGTACTGTATTTCGGTTTTGCCCAAAGACATCAGTCATTCGAAGACTTCAATCATAAAGTAAACAATTTTAGTAAGTTTGGCTTCAAAACATGTACCCATAGTTATGCTCGTTAGTGGAGCAAATACAGGAAATTTGCGCAACTGTTTTCTGGGTCACATGACGGTCAACGTATAAGAGATACATTTGTTGTGTTCAATGATAAATTGTCGTTCACGTTTAGAAAACGCACACATTCGTTTGATTGAGGATGAATCATCTTTGATAAATTGTCAGTGATATTTACAAAACAAAACATTTGTTTAAGGGAAAATCCGGTGGTTTAGATTAACAATGTATCCAATAGGTCATGTCATATGTACTGTACCTTGACAATTTGGTTTTAATCCTCTCTCATTTAAAGATTTTTATCGGCAATTACGAATTTTCATGGGCGCCGCCATTTTGGCGAGTCACATGACCTGCGTGCGCGGATTTGACGTAATAGGCGCGGCAACAGAGGCTCGCTTACATTGGGAAACAATTGTGGCCAGCGCTGATTTCTCTGATTTATCCTCATATGATGAAGAAATAGCAGTATCGGTTGATCGGGAAGACGGAGGAATACGTCCGTACAGATTTGAACCTGTGGCTGTAAATGTTGAATATTGGGATGGTTCTTCGGACGGAATGACGCGGAGTCTGACGAGCGAGTAGCTGCTGGAGCTCGTACATGAAAATTCGTAGTTGCCGATAAAAATCTTCTCAAAAGACTACTAAATGGGAGAGGATTGACATCACATTGTCAAGGAATACTACATATGACATGAACTATTGGATACATTGTTAACCGAAACCACCGGAATTTTCCCTTTAAGCACGTCGTGTGTCTAACGTTGACAAAAATACATAGCTTTTACATGAACATGCATTTTGTGATGGTAGAATAATTTACACTGTCTTTGACATGTAAAAAAAATACCTTTGTTCGGTTCATTGACAAATCGTCCCTGAGGTTTACAAAAACCTGATAAATGATGATTTTTGATATTTACGAAACATGCGCAATAGGTTCACTAACCTGTCCGCATGAGTTTTGTCATTTAAATATTCTAAAGGAGACTGTTTATACAAAATAAATTTGTTAGGTTAATGGACGACCAATTTGTCTCTAATGTTTACAAAACACATACCTGAGGTTTGCTAACTCAATATTTTGTAATTGATGAATGCTGACTTGACTGTTGTCTACACCAAAAAGTTCAAAAGGTCACTGGTGACTAAAAAATGCAGATGTTATATCATAAAAGAATCTAAGCCGTCTTTTTTGTCCACAAATGCATGATTCTTTCGATTATTGATTGATAACCAATTTGATGTCGAAAAAAGTTTGTTGTCTTTAGTGGTTACAGAATGTTTGGATGGTGATGACTAGATAGCCTTGCTGGAATGTTTGAAAGTTCATTGCTGTCTTTGACGTCTATAATTACAAAATATTTACAAAACACGGGTTACTGGTAGGTTGGTTGAAGACTTGACTTGTCCTTGATATTTACAAAAAAGTTCTCATTTCTCATCATTCTGTTGTTGGTCTCATCGAGGTTTACAAAACTTAGATACCATCGAAAATTCTAAATTATCTGCGATGTTTATAAAAAAACAAGTTTGTTGAGCTAGCTGATGTCTATATTTGATATGTTTGTACATTCGGTTGGTATGAACTCCGAATTGTCCTTAATCTTGACGACTATTCTCTAGTAAATGCTCTCGTGTAAGTGGTGAGTTAGGAAGGAAGAACTGAAGGCAGGGAGGGGAGGGGAGTCGTTGGCATGCCTGTAATCCGTCTGGGTGGCCTCCTGGAGCCCCTCATTACTGTCAGCGTCTGAGTCGTTGTGACGGCCGCTGTGGGTCTCGTGCCAACACAGGGAAATGAAGTGCTTATTAGGAATTCCGCTGGCACCTGACAACCCCCCCCCCCCCCCCCACCAGGTTGAATCTCCTCCCACCTCTGCAGATGTAACAAGGATATAGTCACGCAGCTGTGTGCTGGCACCAAAGCCGGTGAGGAGTATATAGGCATCATGCATGGTGCCAAGAAGACTTCATTATCTTCGGCTGCTATAGGACTGACTGAACGCACGCTGGTTTTTGAAATAGCAACTTTGATACTGGTGGCACAGCAATGTGATCATTCAAAACCAATAAAAGTAGCCCTTCGTTCCTCGGTATTGGGTTTACGAAAACATATATAGCGAACCGTAGATACGCTCCCGAGTCACGTGCAATGAGTGAAATTCTGCAGATTTGAGAGACTGAGTGTGCTTACTCGCACTTGATAAACAAGCATGCTATCTTCAAGCTATTCATCTGTCCATCCTAGATGGCGGTCAATATAAAGATGACACAAAAAATAAAAACACTAAAAATGAATATGGGGAAGTGTAACAGAGGCTAGACACAGGACCAAAGCGAGTGTTTGCAAGCAAGAGTTTGGTTTTATGCCTCGAAACAGTGCCGCAGATGCATTATTTGCCTTAAGGGTGCTGAGGGACAAGTACAGAGGAGGTCAAGGTCGGAAGGAGCTACTTTGAATCTGTGTAGATCTAGAGAAAAATCCTATGAGGGAGTACTTAAAGAGGAACTGTGGTACTGCATGGAGTAGCAGAGAATGTATGTTAGAATATTACAGGACATGTATGAGGGCAGCAGAACAGAAGTGAAGTCTGCAAAGGACGTGAAAGGAGTTTAAGGTGGAGGTGGGAGTGCATCAGGGATCCACCTTGAGCCCCTTCCAGAAGTTAGAGTGGAATCCCTGTGGACTACGATGTCCGCAGATGACATGATCTGCAGTGAAATTTGCAATGAAGATGTTGAGGTTCTCGCTAAGAGTGACCAAGTTGGATAGGATTAGAAATGAGTTCATCAGAACAATAGCAAATGTGATATGTGTTGGAGACAATGTTAGAGTAGACTGTGAGAGTTTGGACACATTTAGAGGAGAGAGAGTGAGTAGATTGGTAGAAGGGTGATGAGGACAGAGCCGCTATAAGTTTGGACATCGAGAATCGATTGGAACCAACTAAGAATAATTCCGGTTCTTTCCGAATTGTTCAACATCTCAGTTCCTATTTCTACTGTCCGCTGACCCCAAAAAAGAAAGTGGCAATAACTAAGGAAGAAGAAAAAGACAACCAATAACGAAGGCATCCTTGTAGCAGCAAACGAAAGTGTTGAGCATGTTTAAATAATAGACAAGCCACCTCAGTGCATTGTGCAAAAGAACCTGTCACGATGTTTAGAAATCTGACGTGCTCACTCCTGCTCGAAGCTTCAGCCTCCACCCTAAATTAAAAAAAATATAAAATACATCCATGCCAGCATTGAGGCACCTAACAAGTTCTTCCACTGATGGTTCTTGGAGTTCCTTTAGTCTTCAAACCAGCGTAAGAGCTGGTGACAGACACAAAAAAAAACAAAATAAATGACTTTACCATGCTGGAAAGAAAGTAGAAACACTCGCATTACTAGCTTAAAATTAAGCTAAAACGTCACCAAACGTCAAACTGGCAACTTTCCATCACAATCAAATGTTGTTCTCACAGTATCACAAACACACTAACCTTGTCTGTCATCAGTGGGTAAGTAAAGGAACCAACGTTTTACGGAGCATTTTTTTCCATTCATTACTCTTTTCCTGCTGCTCCTTATTATAATTTTTTTAAACCTGTGTCCTGTGAAGTTATTTTTCCGTGCCAAAATTCGCAGTTCCGGTGTATACCCTTCAAAATAAAACACGTTCCTAAAACAGGAAGTCATGTTAAAATTTGAGAATGTGGAAAGTTTTATTTGATAAAACATCTCTCCATCCATTTTATCGTGAAGTTATCCTCACAAGGGGCACGGGAGGGCTGGAGCCCATCCCAGCTCGCAGGGCACACGGAGACAGACAACAGTCGCACTCACAATCACACCTAGGGGCAATTTAAAGTGTCCAATTAATGTTTTTGGGGTGTGCGAGGAAACCGGAATGCCTGGAGAAAACCCACAAAGGCACGGGGAGAACATGCAAACTCCACACAGGCGGGGCCGGGACTTGAACCCGGGACCTCAGAACTGTGAGGCCAACACTTTACCAGCTCCTCCACCGTGCCACCGAAATGTTTTAAATTTTGTCAATTTTATCAACACCAAAGAACAGAGTTGTTAACAACCATGCTAACGTTGAAGGGTGATCAACCAGCCCCACCGAGGCGCCCCCCCCTCCAAAAAAAGTTGTCCAAGTTTTTCTTCTCACAAGTGCAACGCGGCAACCTTAACTAGAAGACGCTCACGCATGAGTGAGTCAGTCAACATGAATAATTGATGAGCCACCTCCTTCTATCAATATTTCAGGGCCGTCACACTGACACCCGGCTCCGACATTTGTATTCATACCTTTTGTTATCCGTTGCGTGCCGGCTAATCGCGGTCGGCTCCTCGCTACAGCTGTTGACAAACCTTTTTTCCCGCACCGGATTCGAGACGAGCGAGTGATGCTTACATAGGTGTGAGCGTACGTTAAAAGAAGACATTTAAAAAAAAAAAAAAACATTTTGTTAAGAAAAGCAAAAGCTTTACAAAGGAGCAGAAAAACAAATTGTGGTTCCTCAATCTACCCTCTCCGCATCCTGGATAGCAACAATTTACACATCATTTTGTACGACAATCTACCCAAAAATATGTACAATCCGAGCAATATTCTGTTTAAGAATCTACCCCAAAATATGTACAAGATACAGTGACCTACACGACATGATGTACAGCAATCTGTGCAACATCTCTACAATAATCTACCAAGCAGTTTGTACAACAATCTAAACAATATTTGGTCCAATCTACACGACAAATTCTCGAAAGCAATTCAACACACAATCTATGCAATCTTCCACATCATAATTTCAGCCGTGTATTACAGTTTCTGCAACAGTTCCCACAACATTGGTACAAAAGTCTACCCCACATCCTGGAAAACAATCTGTACATTATACTGGAGAATAATCTATGGAACAATCAACCAAAAAATGTTTGCAACATTTGGTAAGAAATAATGACTATAATAATCATATGTTTGTGTGATCTGGCTGATATTTTACCCCAACTTCTGCACAACATTCTGTACAATAGTCTACCAAATAATCTGCAAAACCATCTGTACCGCATACTGTACAAAAATCAACTCAATAACAAAAGATATACTTTTCTCATTACAATAACAGAAAATAATATCGCCGCTTAACCTCACAGGGGCCGCGGGAGTGCTGGAGCCAATCCCAGCTCTATTTGGGCATATTCAAATACTTATTGACTGGAATGTATCTTTGGATCACTTTCTTACTACCAAATTTTCTGCACTATAAGGTGCACCACATTATAAGCCGCACCTTCAATGAATGGCCTCTTTTAAATCTGTGTTTTCATATATAAGGCGCACCACATTATAAGGCGCACCTTCAATACATGGCCTATTTGAAATCTTTTTTTTTTCATACATAAGGCGCACTAGAGGCTGGGGTTACGTGAAGCATCCATTAGATGGAACTGCACCAAAGCCTCAATATTGATCCATGTATAAGGCGCACCCGATTATAAGGCGCACCGTCGGCTTGTGAGAAAATTAAATGCTTATAGTGCGGAAAATACGGTAACTGTCGTTATACTTTTCCCGAGGTTCCGCCTCAGGCGTGCGGCGGTCATTTTGCCCTCCAAGCGAGTGGCTTTGTCGTATATAAGGCTTCAAGTGACAATCACACAAAATGTCTGCTGCTCTCAAACTGTAATTGGTGCGTAACACGCAGGCGGACAGACACCCGCGCGCAGAACCACGGGCGCCGTCCTATTTCCTATTAGCTTTAATTGACTCGGTTCGCTTTGCGTGCTTTATACGAGCTCTCCCCATGACAACCCCTGTTGCCATGGCGACGTCACACAGGACAGGAGGCGGCGTCGGATGTCGCGCGACGGACGGGAGGTGAGCGGTCAAGCCGGGAGGTGACGGGTCGGGCCCAGCGGCTGTCAGGAAGTGTGACCTGCCGCCAAACAGAAAATCGTGTTTTGTTTTTTTTTTTTTTCTGACATTCTGTTGCTGGCGGGAGAAAAACTTCATTCATCTCTCGTCGAACGTTTATTTGCTGTTGATAAAGTCGCCCTTGTCTTGTTTGCCAGAGGACCCGGTTTGACGTATTCCGGGAATCTGCTCTGGACAATTTCCCCTCTTTCTTGCAAGGACGATTCCACTTGTCGAAAGACAACTCAAGACATTCAGTAAGAAAAATCTATTCAACATCCATCAAAAATCTGTTTCTGCGGAACATTCTGGAAAGAAACATATGCGACGTTCTGAATAAGGTTCTACACCTTATGTACAACGATCTATAAATTCTTCTGTACGAAAATGTACACAAAAGTCTCGACAACATACTGCAAAACAGTCTTCCAAGCATTCTGTACAACGTTTTATCCAAATATCTGTAAAATGTTCTTTCATCAATGTCATATTTAACGTACAGCAGTATAAATTCTGCACAAAAATCTATTCAACACTCTGTACAACAATCTAACCATTCTGGACAATAACCATTACGTACAACAACCTAAAGATTGTTCTGTAGAAAAACACGATGATTTTCTGAGCGGCTTATCCTCACAAGGGTTGCGGGAGTGGTGCAGCCTATCCCAGCTATCATTGGGTACCTGGCGGGGTACGCCCTGAACTGGTTGCCAGCCAATCGCAGGGCACACAGAAACAGACAAATCAGTCCCGGTCCCAATCCCGGTTCCGATCGGTTATTGACTCTCGATGCCCAACCCTACAATACAGTCTACCCAATTTGCAGTTCAAAACTTGATACAAACGTCTGAACATTATAAATACGATTTTTCTACACATCCAATCCAAATTGTTCACAACATCCAGTTCAGTTATCTACACAATATTCAGTATTGCAATCTACACAACTCTAAAGAACATATCGATACAACAATAGTAAGTTTCTTTCGGCTTGTCCCGTCACGGGTCGCCACAGCGTGAACGCTCATATTTGTTTGGCACAGTTTTCACGCCGGATGCCCTTCCTGACGCAACCCCTCTCGGGGAGTGGAGGCCCCAGTGGGATACGAACTCTCAACCCCTGGCTTATCAAAGCAATGCTCTAACCACTGAGCTATGGAGCCTCCGTATCTATACAGTAATATACACACTAATTTTAACCACGTGCTGTATGAAATCCACCTCATTTTCTCCATAATATTTGAAACAACTATCGTCCCATATATTTTACGTGTGCAACCATCTACTCCACACCTTTTTGACAGTCTAACCAAGATTATATACAACATTCAATCTACTCAATACCCATGAGAACAAATTACCTAAATTTAATGTTCTCTCGGGCGGCACGGTGGGTCAGCTGGTAAAGCGTTGGCCTCACAGTTCTGAGCTCCGGGGTTCAATCCCGGCCCCGCCTGTGTGGAGTTTGCACGTTCTCCCCATCCCTGCGTGGGTTTTGTCCGGGCACTCCGGTTTCCTCCCACATTCCAAAAACATGCACAATTAATTGGACATGATAAATTGCCCCTCGGTGTGATTGTGAGTGCGACTGTTTGTTTCAACGTGCCCTGCGATTGGCTGCCGACCAGTTCAGGGTGTACCCCGCCTCCTGCCCATTGACAGCTGGGATAGGCTCCAGCAATCCCCAAGACCCTCGTGAGGATAAGCGGTGAAGAAATGGATGAATAGATGGATGTTTTCTCCGTGCCTGCGTGGGTTTTCTCCTGGCACTCTGGTTTCCTCCCACGTTCCATACACATGCACCATTAATTGGGCATTCTGAATTGCCCCAAGGTGTGATTGTGACTGTGAGTGCGACTGTTTGTCTCAATGTGCCCTGCGATTGGCTGATGACCAGTTCAGGGTGTACCCCGCCTCCTGCCTATTGACAGCTGGGATAGGTTCCAGCAATCCCGCGACCCTTGTGAGGATAAGCGGCTTCCAGCAATCCTGTGACCCTTGTGAGGATAAGCGGCTAAGAAAATGGATGGATGGACAATCGACAGAGTGTCCAGTACAACAGTTTACCCAACATCAAGTAAAACGAGGTCGACAGCATAATGTACAACAATCTAAGTGACAAGTGTACAGCAATCTCGCCGACTTTTATGCAATCAATATTACGTTCTAAACAACAATCTATATAATAATTGACCCAACATGCCTCCCACAAGTACACAATCTTTAATACAGGATATCGTGTGAGACTTTTCACAAAATTTCATCCAACTGCTTCAAAGTTCTCAGCAGCCAAATTTTTAGCCGCTTCCTTTGCCTCTTCTTTTGCTCTCTCCGGCTCACCTATATGAGTTATCACTCAATGTTTTTTTTTTTGTTGTGTTTTTTGTTTTCTCCATGAGATGCACAGAACATCAAGCGAGCGAGAGATCTTTCATTGGCGATACCACACCCGACAAACGGACTCGCCTTTGAACACATCGCGGCCAGGAGAAATGCTAATTTGGATAATTACCAAACATAGATGTTATCCCGCGTGTGATGTGAGTCGCAAATGGATGCAGATGGAGCTGCCATTTTGCTCCTGATAATTGCCTTTTACAGAGAGAAGGGGTGGACAGGGGTGGGGAGGAGGTGAATATGGTGGTGGGCATGGGTGGAGGTGGGGGGGGGGGGGGGCTCTATTGTGGAGAACACTTTGAAGCTTCCTGCCTGTTGTTTGCGGTGAGATCGCCATCTCCTCCGTGAAATCCATTAGCTTGGCGCTAGTGCGAGAGTGCCCGCTAAAATCATCCCGCAGGTTCCGCGCGTTGACCCCCCCCCCCCCCCCGCTTTACTCACACTGCGCGGAGGGTCTCGGTTGAGAGCCGTAATTACATGACAACCTTTAAATACCTGCAACCTATGGGTACCATTTGATAATGGGATGCACAGGAGCACACACACACACACACAGGTATCGTTGCTTTGGTGTAGTGGGAAAAAAGTTAGAAAATAGCGCCCGGGACCAATGAAACCTGTGTCTGATCTACATAAACTCCAGCATACATTTTCCTCGTGCCAGGATGCAAGGAAATCATACAAGACACTTTGCTACAAAACGCACACCTAATCAGCCCTTTTGGTTTCAAAGTGCTGATTTTGGAATCATTTGCCGAAAATTATCCGCTCCCTGTAGTGTTCAGCGTCTGGCACCAGCGTGTCGACACGGAATCGAGCAGAAATCTCTCTCGTGACAGGATGCACAGAAATCACAGAAATGCACACACCGGTAACATAATGAAACCCCTGGAGTGTCACAAATTGTCAGCAAGTGCCGCGTACGTTTTTGATTAACACCAATTTTTGCACACGTTTATCATAATAGCGTGCGTAGGAGTCAGATTGTAACCTATGGTGTGAAACGCACAGGGAGTCGTTCATTTTGGGTTCAAGGGACCATTTTTCATATATTTTGGCCAACACAAAACACGCCTCGGAACATTCAAAAATAACAGCATTTGGCGCCAGTGTAGTTGACACAAAATGAAATACAAGTTCAGGATAAATGAGCGCATGAAAATGGGCATGCAACCCTAACCCCATCCCCAAGTCCACTTACCTTTTTCCTGACACTATCCCTATCCCCAAACCATAATCCTAACTATCCTTAAAGGTCAAGTGTCATTCCAATAAACATTCTGAAATAGATAGTGAAATGAAAAATACATATAACATTATTCACTTCAATGTCTACACAAAAAAATAAATGTGAGTGGAGGGCGCGTCCTCCAAGTCATTCGACATGCAGGTGGTCGCCATATTCGTTGCATCTCCTGTCCGTGACGTCACCCCAGACGTTCGCCATTGAAAACACGCTGTGGCCCCTGCTATGGGACACATCCTTCTGACACAGAACATCTCACAACCGAGTGAAGTCACCGGGGCAATATTACCCTATTGTTTCGAGCCATATTCAGATGATATGTGATCACGGCCAAACCGCCTCCCCGTCCGATCCACTTCCGCGTCGGAGATGAGCCACCCCGGCCGACAAGGCCGGCAGCCGGCTCGGCCTTGTCGACAAGGCTCGGAAGGCCAAGCCAGACTGGTGTTGTCATAGCACGCGGCTGAGTGCGCCATTGCTGGCAGCGTTGTTCAGAGCCGGCGCCGTCCGCGAGCTCGATGCGGCAGCCTTTGCCGGCAAGCCGTCACGGCAGCCTTCGCGGGCGAGCACTACACGGAAGCCGTCCGATGCGCACGTCGACATATTTACCACCCCTGTCATACGTATGTGGATCTTTTGTTACATTATGAGAGACGAATTACGTGGTCCGCCCCAAACTATTTTTTTTTTATAGAAGCTGTGTTCACACCTACCTGTCATTTGGAACCCACGAAGCTCTCGTCCTTTGTACCCGTGCAATCCACTTTTCATGACAAAACGGGTCTCTTGCAAACTTATGAAGGGTAAATCCATCCTCCCGAGTGTTCAAGCAATGTCCAGCAATGCAGCGAGCCGGCATTTTGGGTAACACGAAGGAACAACGAGCTACCTTCCCGCAGGTAAAACTAATGGAAACAAACGAGTCCACTTGAGGGCGGTCCTGCCATGTACGCCACTTCCTGCTACTTCTCGAAAACAAATCCCTCGAGAGGATTTTCATGGCGGGAGTTAAAAACGCATGGGCCCATGCCGGCTGCTGTTTTTTCATTAATAATACTAAAAATCATCCATTTCATGACAGTGGCACTTTAAGATTCGACTTAGATTTCCTTTCGCTTACAAACATGGAAACACTTGACTTATGACGTCCAAAGGGACAAAACTGACGACTTCACTGACTTGGAGTGAGCACGCGCCTGAAGAAGGCTTACATTAGCCGAAACGTTGGGCAACAAGGCTCACTCTTACAATGTTTTTAATTGGGAGCATTTAAATTTGGAGGTTGGTCGGAAACAGTTGGCAACAAAAAGGATGGAGGCAGGCATGCAAATTTTATAAATTGAATAGATCTAAACTTGAATTTGTCTTAAATTAAGGGGGTGGACAAATTATGGGGTTATTCCTAAATTTAAAAGGATGGGAAGAGAAAGTCAGTTTGGGTGAACAAATCTTTGGGACGGAGGGCCTGTGCACCTCCCTACTTCATTCGTGGAAAGGGGTTCATCGCTACGCACCTAACCCTAACCCCAACTTAACCCCAAAGTTTTCCATGTACTTTGAGCAACACAATACACCCCCTGGTAGTTGGAGTGGAAAACAGCAACATCCGGCACCGGTACGAGACATTTTCATGAAATTTTGAACACGTTCCTCATTGCAAGATTCAAGGAACTAACATAGTAACCTACGTTATGCAACGCACAGGTAGTCAGACATTTTACTATAAACACCCTCACGCCTTTCCCCCTTGTGGGCCTCTAATTATCTTTCCTCACCACCACTACAAAAACAAAAATATAAAGCCACGCTTTTACTTCTCACACACCCAGACGTCTCATGTCGCAGGAATACAAAATAACGCCATAAAATAAAACAAATGAGCACACACTTGAAGCTGCCGTGCCACACATCTTTGCAGCAGAACAAAAGCGACACTAAAAAGTGAATAATGTGACAAAGAAATATAAAATATGAATAAAGTTCATTAGACTCACTGAAAACAGCACATTATTTGGAGACTGGATCCATCCTTCTTTCATCCTCTTGAGAAGAGTTCAATTGCTCTTTTGAGTACATAAATGTGTCACATCCGCAGTTTGGTTTGTTGCTTTTGTCTTCAATGCAGTCTGAAGGCAACTGTTGGAGCTACAGTTTAAACTTTTATTGACTCAACAAAAAATATATTTAAAAAAGTAACTGCATACGATTGCGGTTTAGCTTGCTAGTTAGCTTGATGTCGTTAGCAGACAATGGGTGGAAATTGTATACGATCATGGGAAGATATGACACACCGCTTTAGAGTTGCGTGACTAAGGAAACACGAAAGAAGACGTGAAACTATCCATCCATCCATTTTCTCAGCCACTTATCCTCACAAGGGGCACAGAAGTGCTGGAGCCTATCCCAACTGTCAATGAGCAGGAGGCGGGGTCCACCCTGAACCGGTTTCCAGCCAATCGCAGGGCACATCGAGATAAACAGCCGCACTCACAATCACACCTCGGGGCAATTTAGAGTGTCCAACCAATGTTGCATGTTTTTGGAATGTGGGAGGAAACCGGAGTGCCCGGAGAAAACCCACACAGGCACAGGGAGAACATGCAAACTCCACACAGGCGGGTCTGGGATTGAACCTAGAACCTCAGAACTGTGGTATGTCACACCGAATTTATCACATATTTGATAGCTCGACTTTGCGATTTGACAAAATAAACCGCAAAGGTAAAATGTGATAAGTTGTGGCATGTAAACATCACATATGGATCCAATATGATGAAAAGTGCGACCTACCCCACCCCCTCGCCCACCCTGTGTCATGGCTACCGAGTCAAACGGCAGCTGTGACCTCAAAATGAGAAGACAGCTTCTCTCTCATCTGTGATTGGTGGACGGCCGACGACAAACACGGCAAGGGCGGCGGCGTCCTCGCGTCTGATCAATGCATCTATTCGGCGACGCGTGGCCTCGGCGAGGGGCCGGCCCGTGAGGGGCATCGGGCTTTGTCCGGCGGGAAACTGTTCACGAGGCAGCTGACAATGGCAGATTGGTGTGTCATTGAGCTCCTGCCTTTATTTGCACTGTCCATCAAAACTGAAAGCTGAAGGGTCTCCGGTTAACGCTACCCCGCCCTTCTCCAAGGTCGCAGCCGGGCGGCGTGTGGGCGGCGACCCTGGCGCGATGGGGTGTAATACGAATACAATCATTCTGAGTGGCGAAATAACGGCGTCGTAAATTCAGCGAACAACCCTGCCAACCTGGCATCGCCTTCCTTCCCGTCATTCTGTGACACCTTTTTGGGGGTAACGGGACAAAGTAATGGAGCTCTCCCCGGAGAGACCCTGGAAAGAGTTCGCTTCCCCCCGACAAAATGTCAAGGCGCCCAAGCGTAGAAAAATGGAAACGCAGAGGAGGCGCCACTTAGCCGGGAAACGAGGACAGCACCACCTGCTTGGCGTCCCGACCTGTTCTCCTGCCGTCACGTCTTCGTTTCGCTGAACAGGAGGGACGCAGGAAAAACGTTTCCCTTTTTCATGAACTTCCCCGGAATAGCAACACTGTTGACAAACACGCAGCAGATGTTCAAGCAAAAACCTTGGAAGTGTTTAGCACAGAATGTCCTCAGTGTCTCCTCCACACGTCTTGAACTTCTTCTTTCATCGCAGGAATCTCTTCTTTGGTTGTCACAACCGAGGAAACAATCGCATCACTTCCAGAACCTGAATGCGCATTCGGCATGAAGTAATGTTGCCAATTTTTTTTTTTTTTGTTTGTTTTTTTTTATGCGAAGCCGCAGTGAATGAGACCCTGTTGGATTGGTTTAAATGTCATTGGGCTTCATTCATTAATCATAAATATGCACATTTGACACACAAATCAGCGATTCATCAATATGTTCATTCTTGTTTTTGTTCGTTCTTTGATAACAAATTTACAACCTCCTCAGCCCACGCAGACTCATGAATAATGCAGTATCGGGATGACAAACACACCTTTTACCCCAGATGCACAATGTTTCGCAACTGCAGTTATTTATAAACATAATCACAACTTTAACGATAACTCAAACCCATAATTTGCCAATACTTGACCAATATCCTAAATAACTGTGAAAACTGAAAAGGACACTTCTAATCGTAAGTCGTCGAGATTGACACGGAAGAGTTTGAAAGCGTAGAAAAGTCTGGACACATTCAAATACTTTGTTGATGGATCTGTTCTCAATCAAGTGATAGTGATAGAGCCACTCAGATTTTTTCAATACAAATACCAATATTTAAATAAATGACCCCTGGTTTTACACAAACTCACATTCATTAACTATGATTGAAAAATAAAAGACAGCGAGTCAGCTCCTCCGTACACGGAAGTGTGTTCCGGCCACATGTTAAACTTTGGTAAACCTCTCCATGACAGGCGATTTTTTTTAACTATGTATTATTCTTAAGTAAGTCCAATGCATATTTAAAAAAAAGAAAATAAACCGCTGGGATAGGCTTCCGCCCCCGTACAGCGTAAGCGTGTTGCGTCCACACGTTAACCTATGTAAACATCCCTGTGACCGATGGTTTATTTTCTTTTTTAAATACACATTGGACTCATTTGAGAACAATACATATGAAAAAAAAAACCATCTGTCGGGGAGAAGTTTACCGAAGTTTAACGTGTGGCTGCAACACACTTCCGTGTAAGGTGGAGATGACTCCCTGTCTTTTTTTTTGTTTTTCAACACATTGTTCTCAAATGAGCCAAATTGGCATCATAAATACTTCTTGAGAATTTGAGATTGATGAGAATAATTCCTACCTGAAGTGAAGTGATCGCTACACAGTCGTGTGTATCTGGCTGAGCACTACCCATCTCGTTTAATTGCCAAAATCCATCGATTTTTCTGGTCTTTTCAGCTGGTATTCCATAGAATGACCTCTTTGAATATCTGTCTCGTCTGATGTAACAACCAAGAGCACAACAAGTCTCGGGCATTGTGTATATTGTGCTCCGGTTCAATGTCCCCCACACTGTCGAGCAGCTCTTTTTGTCCACCAACATGGGGCCGTGAAAATAGTGACGTTTCATGCACGACCTCTATCCTCATTCCTTACGAGGTACTTTAACAGCTTATGTAGTGTTTGCCCATTCTTGGCTCTGAAATAGTTTTTTGTAGGCTTATGTATGTTTTGTCCCACATTCTTTAACTTTGAAATTAATTAAAATGGATAAACATGACTACAAACCTCATGAAAACAGTGTGAAGATTAAAAAGACAGCTATTCAAGATTTTGGAGCCATAATTGTGACTAAACCTTAGCGCATAACGCCCTTTTACAGGGAAATATAGGTGGAGTTTATACCGATCCTTTCAAATAAATTCTGATTTACTAACATACACAATGTGGTGTGAAGAAAACTGGTACGCACGTGTCATGAATATGATGGTGATTTTGCAAATATGCTCAATTTGTGCCCCAGGGAGAAGAGCTAGGGAGGGCGGACGACTTCAAATACTTGGGGTCAACAATACGGAGCAATGGTGGGTGCGGTAAGGAAGTGAAGAAACGGGTCCAAGTGGGGCGGAACAGTTGGCGGAAAGTGTCTGGTGTTCTACGCGACAGAAGAGTCTCCGCTGGGATGAAGGGCAAAGTTTAGGAAACAGCGGTGAGGCCGGCTATGATGTACGGATTAGAGACTGCAGGAAGCAGAACTGGAGGTAACAGAAATGAAGATGCTGAGGTTCTCGCTTGGTGTGAACAAGTTGGATAGGATTAGAGACGAGCTCTTTAGACCAACTTTGGGATGTTTTGGAGACAAGGTTAGAGAGAGCAGACTTCGATGGTATGGACATTTTCAGAGGCGAGAGAGTGAGTATAGTGGTAGAAGGTGTGCTGAGGATGGAGCTGCCAGGCAAAAGAGAGAGAGGAAGACCAAAGAAAAGGTTGATGGATGTTGTGAGGGAAGACATGAGGACAGTGGTTGTTAGAGAGGAAGATGCACGAGATGGGCTTAGATGGAAAAAGATGACACACTGTGGCGACCCCTAATGGGACAAGCCGAAAGGAATAGAAGAAGAAGAAGCTCAATTTGTGCACAGACTGAGAACATTTCAACAGATTTATGAGTGAATGAGGCCCAATGACTTTTGTTTGTGGGCGTCCTCTCCATTTCTTGAGGTCTGCAATGTTTCATCCTCCTGTCATTCATTAGTTAGTTGAGTGAAGATGTTTTACACTAAACTTGAAAAATGAATGCACAGCTACGAGAACCTTAAAGAACAATATCATTGTACGCATGTTGTTTTATTTCAGACTTGGAGAGAAACATGGAGACATGTTATTATGTGTGGTCACAGTGAAGAAAACACTCTTAAATCTATTAAAAAGCCAATGAGGTATGGTGGTGCGTGTCCTCACCTTTCATTCCGGGCCTGCCAAATCTCATCACAGGTGACGGTGAGGGTCTTTGACATGAGGAGGAAACACAAACCCTTGACCACCAGAACCACAATGAGCATGAGTCATGACTCAATAATACTATTTTTTATTATATAAGGCCTCAGTGAACGAGACCATATTAACAGTTGTTAGAAAGCCAGAGATATGTTTCCAGGCATTCTTTTCTTTCCTCGTAAGGTTATGATGTCTGGTCCTCCGGCAGATGACCGTAATGGTCCTTGCCATGAGCAGGGAACACGGCCAGACGACTACCAGAGCCGAATTGAGAATTTATCACAAATCACTCCGAATATGTTTAATGAAGTGAGGCCACAGTGAACAAGAAAGTTCCCTGTGAAATATGTGTGAAAAAGCCATTGAGGTTTGGTTGCCGGTGGCCTCTCTCTTTTATTCCTGTCTCGTCCTCCTCCAGGTGAGGGTGACGGTCTTCCCCATTACAGGAAAATGTGACGCCCTGACTACCAACCACAACCCGAATGAGCGTTCGACGTGAATCATTTTTCCAACATTTTTTATGTGAATCAGCAATAAATAAGACCTTCTGTTAACAAGTCAATGAGGTTTGGTTATACGCGTCCTTTCTGCGATATCTCGTCCTTCCGCAGGTGACGGCGGGAGCCTGTGATATGAGCCCTAAACGTCTCAGCCGTTGCACTGAGACGTGATGGATGGCGTCGGGCATGAAGGTAAAGATGCCGCACCGCCCTTAAAGGACACTTCCTCTGTGATTACATTTACATTTAAAAGCCTCAATTTGCACTTATTGTGTTCTGACCCAAATGGGACCCCCATTTACACCCCACTCCCACTCCCCCAATGCCCTACGCCTGCCACAGTGGTCTTACCCGACGCTGGCCACTTGATTAGGTACTCATTTGGAGTATCATGCGATAAGTATACAATAAATAAACTCCAAAACGACCTTGCTTCCATTGCATTTTATTCTGCGCAAAGCAGATAAACACCAGTAGAAAATAACGTGTTAAAAAAAAGGGGAGCGCATAAGTGTCCTTGGGAATGTGACAGCTCCAAAGTGTTGACGATGAGCAATGGCGAGTCATAATTAGGCGAAATTCATTAAGGCCTAAATTGAAAGCGTTAAAAATGTGATTATTTCTGACTTTGGAGCGACCTTCATCAAAGAGCTGAGAGTCAAAAGCCTCATTTAGCAAGTGGATGCATTAATGATAAGAGATTAAATGTTGATGTTTGGTTCTATTTTATGTATAATATTTGACAAGTGAGTCTAGAATACTCTCCCAGTTTGGGAAATTTCTTCAAATTATTAGTATATGGGTTTAAGATCGGAGTGGCAGATGAAGAAAATGAACAATATGATAAAAAAAATTATAAAAAAACAAAGTTTCGATTGGAAACAAAGCAACAACAAAAGACAACAACAGAAGTACACGAACAAAAAAAGGAAGAAAAGGAAACAACACCTGTCAGAACGTAGATGGGAAATGGGGGAATAAAGAGGAAATAGAAAGCAAAATGCAACGTGTTGGACTGTGATTGGAGAGCAAGAAAAAAGACCAAAGCAATAACACAATACAACAATAACACCTGCCGGAACCCGTTAAGAGAACCTGGGGATTAACTGAAAAAAAAAAGAAGGAAAAAAAAAAACAGACAACAACACTTTTTGGAACCTGATCAAGGAAGTAATGAGAAAATGAAATGCAAAAAAAAAAAAAAAACAACAACTAAAACACTTGGAACTGAGCTGTAGTACTATATCATTTGCAAAGGATTCTTTCAGACATCATGTTTTGGCGAGCGGTTCTCACTCCAATGAGTTTTCTTCTTCGTTGGAATGGTTTACTTTTACCAGGATCCACCACCATATTATGGCCAAATGTAAAACCTGGATTGATTTTACATCTGCCAATTTTCACTGGCGAGGAGTTCTGGCTTCTTTCTCAAGTTAGCTAGCTAGCTTGTTAGGGGGATCCTCCTGAACTTTCTCCCATACTGTCACGACCCATCGACACAGAGGAGGACTCAAATGCAGGACTCCGTAGATGCAGAGGCATTTTGGGAAAAGTGTTTATTCGTTGCAATGTCAGGGATCAGGCGGGCAGTCAAGTAGAGCAGCGGTAACTAGGACGTCGGGCGTAGAGAGCAGGTCCGCGGGTAGGCAGGAGTCGGAGCACGGGAGATCGATCAAAGATAGCAGGAGTGTCAAAGGGTCAGGCTTATGGGGTCGGTCGGAGAACAGGCGGAGGTCGGTACACACGGGTTTACGATCAGAAACATGGGAGTGCAGGTACGGGGCATGAGTTGCGGCGATCTGGCGAAGACAAGTCGTCCCCGGGGTCTTATATATACTGGGGTTAGTCAGCCACCATGAGGCGCAGGTGTGCGCCTCCTAATCAGGACTGGGCCGGCAGGAACATGACACATACATTCTGTCGTGGTTACCGACCACCTCGAGCACTAGCTCCTTTCTGGCTCCGATCGTGCCACGACCATAAACATTCGTGCAGCTTCTCGGGCTCAGCTATCAGATCCCTCTTTCCACTGAAGTATGTCTTATGCCCATATTAATCATGACTCCATAATTTCCTCACGTCCTCACTGGGGCTCTGCTCTGTAGCCAGATGCGTCCTTGAGCACATCTCTGCACGTAGGTTAACCTTGTTGAACTGTATACTGGACACTTTGTAATAATCCATTGCCAACACAAACCGGTTGAGACAGAAACCCTTTGTCTAAGTGGGAAGCCCCGATGTCAGGCAACAGGTTTGATACCATCCATGTTCCGCCCTTCTGACAAGATAAAAGATGCATGCTTTTGCTATATCTTCGCACTTGTGATCTGCTCTCTCAAGCCATTGTCTGTAACTCATAACTGCCCGGAATATTCTGTAAGTAAATTCATCAAAGAAATTGTTCATCATCTCCAGCCTTTATTTGGATAACCGTCATTCTCACTACCTGAAATTAAACAAACACGCAGAGGAAAAAAAAGCGTCCTCTAACACCACGAAGATCATCGTATAAGCAAAGGACTCCCTGCCAGCCACACCGCATCCACTGAGGCTCGTCTACAGCTCTGTTGACTTTCTTACACTTTTTTTTAAAAAATTTGCATCCTGAATGGTGCTTTATAGGTTTATAAGTTCATAAGTGGTATTCTCGTTATTATTAATAAAAAGCAACATCAACACAAGTTGGAACCTGGTTGGTGGATCGCAGAAAGCAATAATAGATAACAGCAACAACACCTGGGCCCTTGGGATAAAAAAATAAGAAGAATATGGTTCCCAAAATCAACAACAATAAAGAAGTGAGACAAAATCTTGTCACAGGTCTTGACAGTACAAAGCCAACACATTCTCTGGCTCTGATGTGCGATCACGCTAAGCGGTGATTGCAGCTGGGATCCCACCGCATGTTTTGACATGAGGTTCAGCATTTGCATGTATCGCTGACCCTCCCGCGATGATCCTCCTACTTTTCAGCGTTGACCGCACCCTTAGGTTCCCACGGGGACGTCGCCCCACGGCCCCTTTCTTGGTCTGGACTTGTCAGAGCAGATTCTTGTCAAATTAGCGATGTCCTGCACGGTGGTAATTGCTTGCCAAAGCCATTCCGCCGATGCAGATTAACGGGGTCGACCGTGATGGAGATGACGCCAAATTGGTTTGGAGATTGTGAGGCATCCCATCATGGCGGGCCTCAAAATGAGCATTTGTGCCCGGAATGCTGATTGGTCGCTGAGCTTTCCTCTTAACTGAGAATGTGGATTTCTAGTCACAAGAACATGCACATGGTCAAGACGGAGGAAGCGTCATTGTGATGTTCGGGTTTTAGAGAAAGGGTTAGGTAATGTTTAAGGTTGGAAGTTTAAAGTCCATTTTAGAGCTTCCCGGGCTTGAGGAGCTAAACAATATCTTCTTCCTGTTCTCTATCAGAGGCTTTTTAGGGGTTAGAAAGCAGTGCAAAAGTCAATTTTAGCTAGGTTTAGAGTTAGTTTAAACGTGAATAAAGTGAGGGTTAGGGTCAGGACAAAAGATAGTGGTGATTATTACGGTTTATATTTAGGGTTAGCATTGGGTGAGTGTTCGATTTTCTTATAGTTAAAGTTACGTATGTGTTTGAGGTTGGGTTACATTTAGGTTCATGGGTATTTCAGTCAGCCATCCATCCATGCATACATCCATTTTCTATTCTGCTTATCCTTACCAGGGTTGCGGGCATGCTGGATGGGTCCCAGCTATCTTCGGGCAAGAAGTGGGGTACACCCTGAACTGTGGATCAGTCAATCACTCATAGAAACAAAGAACCATTCACAGTCACATTGACACCTATGGGCTATTTAGGGTTTTTAATGATCCTACCGTGCATGTTTTTCGGATGTGGGAGGATACCGCAGTATCCGGAGAAAACCCATGCAGGCAAGGGGGAAAGATTCAAACTCCATGCAGGGGAGGTCTGATTTGAACCCAGGTCCTCAGAACTGTGAGACCAGTCATTCACCATGCCAGACATTCAGTAGTCGGTGATGGCAATTCATGAGCTTCTGGATCTGAAAATAAAATACCTGTTTGGTTTCAGTTGTTAGGTATAAGGTTTAGTTGTTAGTTCTGTTTTGGGATAGATTTTAGGTTGGGGTGAGAGCTATGGTGCGGGTGGATAAGCGTCATGCTGATAGCTCATATTTATAGTTATCTTGGAATGAGTGTTAGTTTGAGGTGATGGTTGAAGTTAATCGATGAAAGTGTTAAAGTTCAGGTTGGGTCTTAAGTTAGGTCTACGGGGATATTCGGAAGTCGGTTTTGGTACTTCCTGAACTCATGGAGCCAAAAATCAACCAACTTTCCATTCTCCATCTTGGGTTCGGGTCCAGGGGTCAGGAGTAGGTGTTTACATCAGGATTAAAGGTAATGTTTATGGTTATGGTTAAATGTTAGGGTCATAGTTTAGTGCTTAAGGTTTGGATATAGGATAGGATGAAGGTTAAGGTTTTATTTGGCGTTATGACATTAAAGAAAAATCTTCTGCGTCTGCCAGGAGTGATGCTTTTCCCTCTCAAGGCAATATGCTGGTTTCCTTGGAAACATGAAGACATAATTAAGCAGAAATCATGGCGTTCCTCTTCTTTGCATCCACATTTCCGTCCTTTCAAATTAAGCAAAATGTCGGCTGACGTGTCAAAAGCATCGATGAGGTCTGCAGCCTCAGTCAAAACTTCCCACAAGGCGACTTGACGCTTTCGGAGGCTAATGAAATATTTTGCGGTCCCGCCGGCTCTCCCATCATTCCCGCCTTTTCCGTCACCTCGCTCTTGCGCTCTTGCTCACCGGCGGGACTTGACAAGCCGGCGCAAATAATTAAAATTCAAGCAAAATGATGAAACACTTGCAGCGAGGCGTCCTTGAAGGGTCGGCGGGGCCTTCGCGTTAAAAGCGGCGAGGAAGAAGAGAAAACGTTTTCCTTTTTTTCCCCCCCTCACGTCTTCGTGAAGAATAATGTTAAGGCGGCTGCTCCCGGCTTAAGGGCCTCTTAAATTGGAAAGGCAGTGGCCTATAGAGACATGTACCTGTCAAGCAAATAGTGCTGGCTCGCCTCTGCCACCATGTTAAACTCTCCGCCTTTGACGGTTGATGGGAGAACCGGGGAGGGAAAGAAAGGAGGAGGAGGGGAGGGATCGCTGCCATGCCGCTGTCGAAGGCCGTTTAAACACCACCCATGTTTCGATGTGAACGGAATTTTCACGGAGCCAGTGCGGATGGAGAGTAAAATGGAAGACGACTCTCAAAGCAACCTTCCGTCTTTACAAAGTTGGCGCGGCACTTTTGAATGTCGGTATGCTGGAATTTCTTCAAATTGGAATTCTTGAATACTGTGTTGGGGTTAGAGAACCTTTGCAAAAGTGGAACGCCAGGATGTTTGGTATGTTGGAACGTTGGGCAATCAATCTGTCAGGATTTTTAGATTATGGGCCATTACCATTTTGGAATTTTGGAGGTTTGGAGAGTCTTCTTCTTCTTTTCCTTTCGGCTTGTCCCATCATCTTTTTCCATCTAAGCCCATCTCATGCATCTTCGTCTCTAACACCCACTGTCCTCATGTCCTCCCTCACAACATCCATCCACCTTTTCTTTGGTCTTCCTCTCGCTCTTTTGCCTGGCAGCTCCATCCTCAGCACACCTTCTACCAACATACTCAGTCTCTCGCCTCTGAACATGTCCAAACCATCGACATCTGCTCTCTCTCACCTCGTCTCCAAAACGTCCAGCGTTGACTGTCCCTCTGATGAGCTCATTTCTCATCCTATCCAACCTGTTCACTCTGAGCGAGAACCTCAACATCTTAATTTCTGCCACCTCCAGTTCTGCTTCCTGCCATCTCTAATCCGTACATCATGGCCGGCCTCACCACTGTTTTATAAACTTTGCCCTTCTTCCTAGCGCACACTCTTTTGTCACATAGAACACCAGACACCTCCCGCCAACTGTTCCACCCCGCTTAGACCCGTTTCTTCACTTATAGTATTGGAGAGTATTGGTAAAAAAAAAACAAAGGTCACCATTTCTCTCGTGGGGTCAGGGTTTGAATTCACCATCCTCGATTGATTAACTCAAATTCTAATGAGGGAAAATAAAACTAAGGTAGGACATACGGTGGTTTCTGCCTCACAGTTCTGAGGGCTGGGTTTCAAATCCCGACTCCACCTGTGTGGAGTTTGTTTGTTCTCCCCTTGCCTGCATAGGTTTTCTCCACTTTCCAAAAACATGCACCGTAGGATAACTGATGACTCTAAATTGCCAGTAGGTGTGAATGTGACTGGTTGATTCTTTCTTTGAACAGAGATATGGCAAAAGTTCAAAATTAATCCCCTCAAGAATGGCGAGGATTGAAAATTGTCTTCTTGCTTTGCTCTTTTATCCTCCGTCCATTTGCCTCCACGTGTTTCAACGTTAGCATACTGCAATTTTGGAATACCGTAGTGTTGGAGAGTCTAAGTGTCAGAATGGAATGTAACCATCTGAAACTTCAGCAATTAGGATGTTTGGAATGCGCTTGCATTGCTGAATGTCTTACAAGGTTGTTGTCCTGATGGATGTTGAAGAAAGAACCCTTTCGATATTGAAGGTCAATATATAAAGAAATAAAAGTGTGAGGTAAATAAGATCAAAAGGATGAGATTCCAGTTCCCCAAAGACCTGAGGAAAAAAAAATGTTGCTTGCTTGTGTTTCTCCATCAAGGAGATTGGGTCCCTTGACACTTCCTGCTAGCATTGATTAAGACAACATTTCAAGCCCATCACCCTTTCATGATTTATATTCCCTGCCACGTGCCGCCTGCATCACGCAGAATGTTTCCGACCGATGGCTTTTTTTTTTTTTTTTTTTTGGGGGGGGGGGGATTTTCCAGCTCATTTTATCTTTCTGGAGTGTTTGTTTTAGCTGCCAGTCGCAGGCCAGGAAGTGCAGTTACCTTGTGGTCTGATGGGAAGCTGAGAGCTGAATTACAGCTAATGCCGGTGGCCCTGAACCAGCCACTGAACCTTCGACCGGCGAAGTTGTGTTTTTCCACGGATTTTGCGGGGGGTCCTTGCGGTGCGCGCCGTAAGCACAATATAGTTGCGGTGATAAAAAAAAACATGACCCCGAAAGGAAGAAAATGAAAAAAAAAACAAAGACAAGGAAGTGACCTCATTAATGACACAATTGTGAGTGGAGAACACACGAAGTCAACATGTTCGTTTACTCTAAAGATGGTTTTTGATATGATTCACTCAAATGACCACTCATTTGTGCGTATTACAATTGCGTGCATGGTAGAACTTTGAACATTTCCGACTGGCGATCTTCAGCTACGCCCCCCTTAGCTACAGTTGCCATGCCCCACAATCTTCCAAAATCGCGACTGAACAGAACAGGTTTGAACTGGATACTCTATCGCCTATTCCAGATAATACTCGGGCATGTTTTTTGCCAAATGCGTCGAACTTGTCCAAGAGAGTTCAACAGAGAGGTCTCAACTATTTCACGCAAGGATATGTAAACGGAATTAAGATTTAGGACAGAGCAGGACGGAATGTCAGAGTGACAGCAAAACGTTGGCGATCAATGCAAACAAGTTTGACACCTGACAAACTTCATATTGAAATCCAACAATATAAAATAGTGGAATCGTATTGTGCATGTAAAGCAGGGTGAATACACGAGTAATATCATTGCAGTCTTTAGAAGTGAGTGGGTGTAATCATTTGACTTGGCTCGTAATCGAACACAGTGGTCTGTATGAAAAGTCCGATGTGATACAAATGGGCAGATAGACGTTTCTCTTGCATGCCGTGGCGCATTTACGTATCACGAAACCGACTCTTGGGCATAAAATACGACACACTTCATTTAGCAGGTCAGTGATACACGAACAAAGTGAAAGTTGTTCTCCTGCAATCTATAAAGCACTGATAATAATTCAATCAAACTCAGAGAAGTAACTTCTCCCTCACTTACCTTCGAACATACAGCCTTGTGTTTGTTGATATTGTCCACATTTAGTTGTACACGCGCTCTTCCGCGAGCCTTAACCCATCGTAGACACTTCGTCAACTGCGTTTTAAGCTTTGGAAAATGAATGAACCGGGCCCCTTGTCACCTAGCGGGATATCTTTCATCAGAAATGTACGTTCCCCAACCATTTTCTTCGTTACATCAACTTTTCCAAGCGCATGCTACTGACAACCAGCATTGCTTGTGGAACAGCATGGCGGCAGGGGCGTGTCAAGCCAGGGGTAAAGGCAATGCGGCTATCTGATTGGCTATGATTGTACGAGTGATTGACAGGTCAGAAAGGTCCATCAAGACAATACATTGATACAATACAATCCCTTCTCCGCCACATCTTTTGTGCAAATACATTTTCGGATCCTGTTGTGCTTCTCATGCGGTTCCTACAAAAAAGAACGGTTTCTTGTAATTGACACCTCCGCGTGCTCGTTAGTTGACAAAAGTTATGTTTGGCAGCGGAGTTAAGCGGTGGCCCGCCAAACAAGCTGATAACGCTGTCGCTCGCTAATTAGGGAGTGGCTAATTAAGGAGTTCATTAAAAACGAGGCGGCATTAAGTCCGCGCCAACCTGGCCGACCCAATTCTGCGTGGGCGGTCGGCGGCGGCGCTTTGAGGTTATTTCCACAACAATCTGACTTTTGACTCCACCTTTGATGTTTTCATTTTGCTGCCAGCGCCGACCACTTATCGTTTGTAGGCATAAATGTGAGAACACACAAATCCGGTCGCTCAGGCGCACGCACTCTCAGCTGACGACAACCCGCTGAACTCCAAAGAAAATGTGTCAGAGCGGGAAAACCCAGAAAATCCAGAATCTGATGGACGTCACATAATTTTTGCAGGTATTAAATTTTGGCAATGTTTTTGCACTGCTGGGCAATGCGATTCTCCCAATTCAAACTTTCTATCAATAGTGTGATTCACTTAAATTTTGATCCAGAACAAGTCACTCAAAAATTGAGATAATTATGATACAATGAATTATGATGTATGATTAATTCCAAAACAACACTATACAATATAATTTAACCCAAACAAAAATTATTCACTTTATTTATGAAACCTGCGATGATGATATGATTCACCCCAATTATTACAAAATAGGTTTCACTTGAATGATGAAAAAACACAATTTACTTCAATTATTATACTGTATGATAGAAGGTATTCCATGGATCAATACAATTTAGTCCAAATATGATACGTTTCACTCTAATTGTGATATAATTCAATTTGATTAAGATATTTTAAATAAGGGTAAACTTCATATAAATAAGTTCCACTCTTATTACATCACACTTCACTTTAATTACGATACTGTTCACCCCAATTACGATCATTTTCATTTCAATTATACAATACAATTTACTTCAATTTTGAAACACTTCATTATAACTATGAAATTAGACAGTCATGGTTTTGATATGTGCCCTGCAACTGATTGCCGACCGGTTCAGGGTGTAGTCTTCCTTTCACCTGAAGTTATCAGCGCGAGGACCCTTGTGGGGATAAGACGTTGCTTGGATGGCAGCATATATCTGTATGTACCTTTTCAGATTCTGTGAACCTTTTGACAATGTTATGGACTATAAATAATGAAATATTTAAATTCCGTTCAACTGTATTGTGGACTACTCATGCAATCATTCACATCGGGATGAACCTTTCCCCATCCTTGCTTGTGAACAACTCAGCCTTTCGGGAATGCTCCTGTTATACTCAGTCCTGACACTCACCTGTTTCCAATTCACCTGCTCATCTTTGGATCGTTCCAAACAGGTGTTTTGTTTTGGTTTTCAGCATTCCTCAACTTTTCCAGTCTTTTGTTGCCATTGTTTTGTTCCCGGTCAAAGGTTTCTTGGAACATGTTGCAGGAAACAAATTCAAAATGTGACAATTGTGAAAAACAACAAAATCACACAATTCATTCAACAATTTGAACATTAAATATTTCGTCTTTGTAGTGTATTCCAATGAATAAAGCATATAAAGAATTTACAAATCTACCACATCCCAACGGTGCGCAGGCGAACCCAAATGCAGGACTCCCAGGCAAAGGCATAATGTTCAGTGGGTTTTATTATTAAGTCAAGAGATGCACAATTATACAGTCCAAGGAAGCACGATCCAAAAAATGAGAAAAGGGGTTCGATGACTATGAAGCTAAGTAGCGGAGTAACCCGGGATCCCGTGAAGCATACACACTAACACAAAACAACGAACTGGCAAACTCTAACTTAAATACTTGGTTTAATCACAGTACATCATGCAAAACAGCCTCCTGGTCGTGCCCAAGCTTTGCTCATGTCAAAATCATCGTATTCTTTTGCTTACATTTTACACAAAATCCAGACTTCATCGCAACTGGGCTTTGTAGACGACACATTATTTTTAATTCTGACAAAACTAATCAAAGGCAAGAGACCAGACTTTTAGTCACTTTCAGTTACAGTTGCAGCGGAGTCTTGAGCTTATTGTTTAAGTACTTTTTTAATGAGCACTCAAAACTCATCAGAAGAAATGTTGCAGGAACATAAAATAAATTAGTGAGTGCCAACATCACAACATCCTTTCATCTGTCCCTAAACAACACGCTACTACTTCAAAATGGTTGCCGTTTTTAATTTTTTTTTTTTCGTCTCTTTTTAAGTCTGGGCTATTTAATAACAAAAAAAAAAGAGCAAATTTTGGGATAATTGCAGTTTTTTGATGAGTACATTTGTTTCATGATTGCTATATAATTGCACCATGTGTTTTTCACCCTTTGATGATTTATGGACAATAATAAATGAGGACGCGCACCGGCCGCTAGATACACCATCCGATACATCACAGTACAAGAGCTGGAGCGAAATAATCTGCATTTATTGTACAAACATATAAAAGACAACAACAGCTGTTGGAACCTTGTTGGGAAATCTGTGGAGAAACGAAAGCGAGAAGAGAAAATCATACTATAATGCAGACATTAATCACACTATTAACCACACCTGTTGCAGTCTTGTTGAGAGTAGCTGGGAATAAACAAAGAGAAAACGGAACAAAAGATAAATATAATTACAAAACAGTACAGATGGAGTAGATCTGCAGTACGGAGATGTTATAAACTCAGTAGAAACACAACAGAGATAAAGTAGGCACTAAGTCGAGTAAGAATACAGACGCAGTAGAGACTCAATAACAACAAATCAGACTCAAAAGCACAAAACGAAAAAACAACGACTGAAGGCCTTTGCAGTTGCCGTGTGACAGGTCCTTGCGTCGAAGCTCAGCGACGCCGCCGACCGGGGTGAAGCCGTCCCGCGTACGCAAGTGGTGATGTAACAGCCTAGAAGGAAGTTATGAGGATTTTCCCCGCTGTCATTTGTCAGCGCTGGAAAAGTAAGTCCAAGCGTTGCTCATTTGGAAGAGGAGGTGGTGCACCACCACAATAAACAAAAACAACAACTAAAACAACACAAGGGAATTGTAATATCCATCCATTTTTTTAGCCGCTTATCCTCACGATGGTCACTGGAGTGCTGGAGCCTATCCCAGCTGTCAACGGGCAGGACGCGGTTTACACCCTGAACTGGTCAAAGTGTGTTCATTCAAACAATGTTGATAACATTTATGTATTTTAGTGTTAGGAAGTGATCTGTGTGGTTTGGTTTGCTTTACTTTAATTTGTCAAATTTGATGAATGGTTGATGGTAAAATGCAACATTTGCTACTTCCCAAGGGTTGCGTCAGGAAGGGCATCTGGCGCAAAAACTGTGGCAAACAAATATAAGCCTTCATTTGAGATGTCACGCTGTGGTACACCCTGAAGCGGTCGCCATCCAATCGCAGAGCACATCGAGACTCATAATCACACCAAGGGGCAATTTAGTGTCCAATTAATTTTGCATGTCTTTTGGATGTGGGAGGAAACCGGAGGGCCCGGAGGAAACCCACGCAGGCACGGGGAGAACATGCAAACTCCGCAGAGCCGGGCCAGGATCGAACCATGGACCTCAGAACTCTGAGGCAAACGCTTTCCAGTTGATTCACCGTGCCGCCGAAATTGGAATATATCGTACTAATTTCACAGCAGCAGCTTTGAGTAAAACTCGTTCGTCAGCTTTCTGGTTCCAGGAGGACCACTTCGAGGTGTATTTCAGACTCAGGTAAGAGCTTTGAAAAGGGAGCTGCAAAGCCTCCTGCAGAGACATCTCAGTACATGATTTTTCTAGTGACCCAAAATGCGTCATAGTGGGAAACTGCAATTATTACGCCTTCCTCCATTTCTGCGGAGCGGTTTACAGTACAACCCCCACCATATGGCACTCAGAAATCACTCCATCAACCTTTCTCCCATTGGAGGAGCTTTCTGACATGACTATGTCAAAGCTCCTGAACAGAACATTTTTCTATCCGACTTTGCGACGCCGAGTGTCAGACGCCGTCTCCATTAATGTGGCGTTTAACATCAGTTCAAAATGCGCTGACGCGCCCATCAGCGCGCACACAACGAATGGGAACGGTGAGGGTGTCAGACGCTTTGCCAAGTCCAGTGTGAAAGAGCCGCTACTCCGATAATTCGACTTCAAAAATAGGCCGACATAGATAGCTCCGCCTCGAAGCTCGCTCGGATGCCACCTTACATAAAGACATATTCGCATATGCCTCCATTCTGTATTCAAACTCCTTTCATATTTTGTTCACATCCTCTCTTGGTGGAAGATAGTATTGCGGGCACGAACATTCATTTTCGGAAAGGTAGTCAGCCATACTGATGGAATTTGGAAATGGTGTCTTGGCATCAAACTCCATGTTCTTATTGTCTGTGGCAAGGATTCGAACTAAACTCTCAGCGTGGACCCAGTCACATGGCATTTTTAGCCACTACCATCCAGAAAAACTGTTCTGGCATAAAAGGGATGGTAAGGAAATGGGAAAATTGGAAGGGTCGTGGTCATGGTCTTGCCACTGCCATGGGCGGCGCTTCCTGTGAGGGATGTGGCCAGGCCACTGCTCTGGGCGGTGCCACTTCGGACAGCTGTCACAGGTGTTTCACATTTGGGACATTAATTGTCATGATCCGGCCGCTCCAGCACGAGCTGTGCGGCTGCGCTGATTGGGAGGTGGACACCGGCGCCTCATGCAGCCTGATTATGCGGTGGATTTATAGGACCCCGATGACAACTGGCCGGCGCCAGTTCGTTGATCTTCATGTCCCGTTCGTGTGCTCCGGTATCCCTGATCGAACCTGTGTGTACCGACCTTCGTCCGTTCTCCGACCAACCTTGTAAGCCTGACTCCTTCGTTACTTCTGCCTGCTTTGATTGTTTTCCTGTGTACCGACTCCTGCCTGCCCGCTCACCTGCTCTCTTCGCCCGACGTCCCAACTACCGCTGCTGCACCGGACTGCCTGCTCGCTCCCCTACCTCTGCATATAATAAACGTGTCTCCTTGAACTACCTCACATCTTCCGACTCTTGCATTTGGGTCCTACTCTCGTTCCGATGGGACGTGACATTAATAAACTAAATAAGTGGTAAATGTGTCATTGGCATTTGCCAGTTCGTTGCGCATGCGTCACTGCAGTATGGGATATGCCGCTACTGTGCGTAAGTTAGTGTAGAGCAGCGACTCTGTGCTATTTCAGTTTGATCACGTCTTGTTGTGCTTCTTGGTTTCCCTCATAGTCATCGGACCTTGTTTTACGTTTTTTGGATCTTGCTTAGCCTTGTGTTTTGGTCCCTCTGTCTTGTTTTGGACTGCCTTTTGGTATTGACCTGTTTTTGGAAAATAAAACCACTCTGAACATTATGCCTTTGCCTGGAAGTCCTGCATTTGGGTCCGCCCCCGTGCCGCTGGTTTTTGACAGGAAGTACCATATATCATCCATTCTGCATGACCTAGCAGCTGAACAGGAAAGGTTCAAAATAAAAATGAGAATAAATTAGTGGAGATTATTCACTGTACAAAGAGGTGAGAGTATTGAAAAGTATATGTACATTAGAGACACAGTAGATACACACTGAAGACATAGTAGAGACTCGGTAGAAATTTAGAAGATACTACAGGCTATCGACTCAAACCAACAGTAGACTCATTAGAGACCGGTAGAAAAAAACTGTAGATACGTAATAACAAGAGGATAAAGACTCAGTAGTGCTACACTAGTAACATAACGAAAACAATAGAAACAATACTTTTTTGAAACCTTGGGTGTAAAGTTTTGAAGTCGTGTGTCTGAGCTTCAGAAGATTCTTGCGGACAAACTGGCAACGCGAAGAGCACAGAACCCACACGACATTCCCGGGAGCTCCGCGTGTATTCTTCCTTTTGACAGGAGGTCAGGGGTTCCTCAGGGCCCGCAGGTCTTATTCTTCATCATCTTGCTGGCATCTCGTCTTCCGTGAGGGGAATCCCTCCCGCTACTTTGTTTTGTTTTCCCGTTATTGTTCCTGCTCATTACGCCGGAATCCCGCTGGGTTAAGATCATGTCTGTCGTGTCGAGTCCGCGCCATCACGCGCCCGCCTTGCTGCATCTTTAATGCGCCTACAAGACTTGTGCATTTACGACACTGTTGTTCCACCCCGCCCCCCAACACCTCCCCCTTTACCCAGAAGCCTTTGCTTCCAGGCTCAAGTCAACCGCTTCAAATCAGAGAACGCCATCACGATTTGGGTTGACATGCAGACTTTTTTGTCATCCCGATTGAAATCGTTTCGATTGACGATTTCTGGTACGTGCAGATCGATGTCAACATCACGTGATTTAGTATTTCTACTTTTATTAAAGAAACAGCTTGATTTAAAAAAACAGGTTACACTGCGCATTTACGTCACGGCGGAGCATCCCAGACAGAGCGCAACACGCTTTACATGATGAGAGTTTACTTCTCATCGGTTTGCCGAAAGCAATATTCCACCCATGTGAATCTGAATAAAATTCGACCAAAAAATGAAAATTCTGATTCTCATCCGACCAACCCCGCAAGCTTGACGCTCTTGATACTGGCTTCCCGTCTATTGAGTCGTGCATTTGGGTCCGCCCTGGCGTTCTGGTTATGACAGAGTGGTAAGGAAGTGAAGAAAAGGGTCCAAGCAGGGTGGAACAATTGGCGGAAGGTGTCTGGTGTTCTATGTGACAGAAGAGTGTCCGTTAGGATGAAGAGCAAAGTTTATAGAACAGTGGTGAGGCCGGCCATGATGTACAGAGTAGAGACGGTGGCACTGAAGAGACAACAGGAAGCAGACCTGGAGGTGGCAGAAATGAAGATGTTGAGTTTCTCGCTTGGAGTGAACAGGTTGGGTCGGATTAGAAATGAGGTCATTAGAGGGACAGCCAGAGTTGGATGTTTTGGAGACAAGGTTCGAGAGAGCAGACTTCGATGGTCAGAGGCGAAAGAGTGAGTGTATTGGTAGAAGGGTGCAGAGGATGAAGCTGCCAGGCAAACGAGCGAGAGGAAGACCAAAGAAAAGGTGGATGGATGTTTTGAGGGAGGACATGAAGACTGTGGGTGTTCGAGAGGAAGATGCACGAGATAGGCTTAGATGGAAAAAGATGACACGCTGTGGCGACCCCCAACGGGAAAACCCGAAAGGAGAAGAAGAAGAAGAGAAAAATTTTCATGATTAGTAAACCCACAAAAAGTCAGGAGAAGCCATAACTGATAATACACAGAAACGGTTCCATTTTGTTTTTAAACTCACATTTTAGGGTCAGTTGTGACTAGTTCGCCCTAAAATACAGTTTCAGTGAGCAACATGAAATTTTGTATGCCTATCGCGACCAAACCCACAAAAGAGTCTCAAGCGACCGCTCTTGAAAACCAAGTCCACCACGTATCTTTGAAGCAGGCGTCGTCGGGGCCTTTTTGCCTATTTTGCGAGCGCATTTGGAGCGAACCCACTCAATCCTCCCTGATCCCCGCAGCTGTTAATTCTCTCATCCATAATTTCCGCCGCGTTTGGCCCGCAGACATCCGCGTTGAGCTTCTCCCGACACGGATGCCGGGCAATTTTTTTTTAAAGGCGGCTGATGGGTGACCTGAGCGAAGGGAGGCCGCGGTTGTGGGGGTACGTTTGACTCTCTTTAATTGGATTCCGATGCTGAATCATTCACAAATCTCCAGACTGGAAAACTCTTTGAACAGAAAAGACTGTTATTATCTTTATGTCGTGGATGCAATGTTACATTTGAGCGAGTGGCCGCTGGAACTGCCCACCGAGCGCCTGCCAAGTCGCTGAAACATTTGGCCGATAAAAAAACTCAAATTAAATAACAAGCATCGCGGTTATTGCATAAATTAGCTCATCAATTAGGCCGCATTTGATATTCATGCACCGTCTGCTTGCCTCCACTATGACTTATTACACTATTTGAGCTGCGCGCGCTTGTATTCGTGTGTGCGTCGGAATCTCCCGGTGAAATGTTGCTTTGGTTTCGGTTTGTGCACTTCTATTAAGCGCAAATATCATCAGCGGCGTGTTCCATATTTGATGGACTACTTAAAGTTGGCCCAATGAGATTTCGCTAATCCTATTTTCCTAAATATATATATTTCAGTACACTTCATCTGACATACGCACTTTGTATTTCTTTTTTTAATGATTACATTCTCCGGATGTTCCAAACATTGCTACATTCGTAAGACCCGTGTGGCCTGGATACTCGTTCTTTCGGTCATGACCCACGACAAGCGACCGCAGCTGAAGTTCGGAACGTAGATCGTTGGTTAAATGGAGAGCTTTGGCTTGGTCTTCAGTCAGAAAAGGGTGGAGTGCCCTCTCCAGGTTGAGGAGGAGATCTTGCCACATTTGGAGAAGGTCGATTATCTCTGAGTTTTTTTTTTTTTTTTAAATGACCAAAAAACCAATCAAGTTTTCCAAATGTGGAGTGGAATGTGTGAATTGTAGGGGTCCTGAGCAGGAACCCTCAAAACACACTGAACAGGGTGGACTATAACGGTGCGCAGAAAAATGTCTCAAGGAACTTTGCTTGGGCAACCAGAACAGGGGCCATTTTGATTTGAAACAGCCATTGTGGGATCGTATTTGGAAAATTGCTGACTCGGGAATTTGGTGCCCCTGGCGGAAGCAGGTATCTTGAGCAACAGATACTCTAATTACCTAACTTTTTTTTAGATACACCTCCTTATATGGGCAACAAATTAAATCATTTTGCCGATTTGCTATGAAGAAGCTTGTGCAAATGCCCATTTATCAGTTTTTAATCCACCCATCCGTTTTCCAAGCTGCTTATCCTCACGGAGGTCGCAAGAGTGCTGGAGCCTATCCCAGCTGTCAACGGGCAGGAGGTTGGGTACACCCTGAATTGGTTTCCAGCCAATCGCAGGGCACATAGAGACAGACAACAGTTGCACTCGCAATCACACCTACGGGCAATTTAGAGTGTCCAAATTTCATCTTGCATGTTTATGGGATGTGGGAGGAAACCGGAGAGCCTGGAGAAAACCCACGCAGGCACGGTGAGAACGTGCAAACTCCACATAGGGAGGGTCGGGATCGAACCCGGGTCCTCAGAACTGTGAGACCAACGCTCGACAGCTGCCCCACCGCTCCGCCTGTTCAAAAGTTATGTATTTTTAGTTCTGTTTTGATTTGTATGAATTATAGTTAATCAGGCACTGGGTCACATATCAGCCTACGGAAGAAATAAGCACAACAAAAGGGTTAAGCATTATTATCTCCCACGCCCCCCCCAAAAAAACATTATTTCAATTTAAGACATGATTAATTAATTGTGGATTATGTTTTACCTAAATATACTCTAAACAGGAGGTTATGTTAATGTTAATGAATAATTTCCAGTGTTTTCTTCTTTTTCCGAGGTGTGCGCATGATGTTCTTTTGAAGTGAACGCTCCTACCGTGTGCGCTCTGCTGGAACGTTTTAAAGGCAGCATTATTTCAGCCACAGCAAATATCCGTATGGCTCATTGTTGCTTTTACAACACCCCCCCCCCCAAAAAAAAATGTTCCATTTGCGTGTTTACTCCTTTAAAAAAAAAACAACAAACAAAGAATAACTGTGAATTTAAACAAAGTTTGTGCTTTCTCGGGAGACTTTTACTTGTACTTCTTTTTCAACTTGTTTTATTCAAACTTTGAATAAGCGATTGAATGAACTCGTCATGTCGTTGTTGACATTGATTTGGGTTGACATGTTTATTGTGGCAGGATGCATTAAAAAGTCTCAAGGACCCAAGCCCAAAACTGAACAGGAAGTGGGCCATTTTGATTAGGAGCGTCCATTTTGAGTGAATTTCTGGCCTCAAATAAATTTTATCCATTAACGTGAAATTGGACAAACATGTCTCTCTTAGCTGGAAGTATGAGAAGTTTTCCCAAGACCCGTGCTCGAAATGGACCTTTCCAATGGCGACCTTAAGCTCCGCCCCCTTAGCCACGTCCCACCAGCTTTCAAAATGGCGATTCAACATAACATGTTTGAAGTTGATTCTCTATTGTGTATTCCAGATAATATTGCGATATGTTTTTTGCCAAATGCGTCAGACTTGTCCAAGAGAGTTCTACAGAGAGGTCTACTATTTCACGCAAGGAACACGGAATTAAGATTTTGGACTGAGCAGGACGCAATGTCTGAGTTACAGTGAAACGTTGGAGATCGATGCAAAAAAAAAAAAAAAAAAGTTTGACGCTTCACAAACTTCGTATTGAAATCCAACAGGATAAAATAGTGGAATTGTACTGCGCATGTAAAGGCGGGTGAGTACTTTTTACTTCTGGAGAGATCACGAGTAATATCATTGTCATGTATGTCATGGCCCTGTCGGTCCCTGTCCCGGGCGTACCGGTCCTGGAGGCGGCACGCACCTGCCGCAATCAGCGGAGGCGCACACCTTTGCCTCACCGCTAGTAATTACATCCCAGTTATATAGAACCACACGTACAGTCTGTCTTTTGCCAGATCATTGCTTAATGCCTCATTCCCGCACTCTTGCAATCCTGTTCCTGATCTCCCGTGTACTGATCACTACCTGCCCGCTGACCTGCCTTCTACGCCTGACGTCCTGGTTACCGCTGCTCCCCTTGACTGCCTGCCTGATCCCCGACCTTGGAGCGAATAAGCACTTTTCGTGAACTTCCTCTACGCCTCCAGAGTCGTGCATTTGGGTCCAACCCCGCGTTCTGGCCGTGACAGCTGTATTCATTTGACTTGGCTCGTAATGGAACCCAGTGCTCTGTCGTAAAAGTCTGATGTGATACAAATAGGCAAATAGACATTTCTCTTGCATGATATGGCGCATTTACGTATCACTAACCCGACTCTTCGGCATAAAACCTCTCACACTTCATTCCGCAGGTCAGTGATACACTAACAAAGTGAAAGTTGTTCTCTTGGAATGTATAGAGCACTGATAATAATGAAATTCAATCAAACTCACAGAAGATACTTCGCCCTTACTTACCTTCGAACATACAGCCTTGTGTTTGTTGATATTGCCCACATTTAGTTGTACGCGCGCTCTTCCGCGAGCCTTAATCCGTCGTAGACACTTCGTCAACTTTTAGGCTTTGGAAAATGAATCAACCGGGCCCCTTGTCACCTAGCTGGATATCTTTCATCAGAATTGCACGTTCCCCAACCATTTTCTTTGTAACATTAACTTTTCCAGGCGCACACTACTGACAACTAGCATTGCTTGTCGGACAACATGGCGGCAGGGGCGTATCAGGCCAGGGGTTAAGACAATGCGGCTATTTGACTGGCTATTATTGTACGAGTGATTGACAGGTCGGAAAGGTCCATTGTACAAAAAGTTGTCCATTTCGGTTGGAAGTAGCCACTTTGGAGGTGAATTCCGAGCTCTGTCATTTTTTTAGGAAGTGCGGGGGGGGGGGGACAAATCTGCCTTGAAAGACGTTTTACCAATCAATATGAAACTGTATGAACATCTATTTTAACAGGACGCATTAAAAAAATCTCTAAGATTATGCCTGAAATCAAACAGGAAGTGAACTTCTACAGTCCAAAGCAGGCAATACTGGAGCAAATTCCAGGGGTATATAAAAATGAAAAAAAAAATCACCTCCAGAAACTAAACTCACTGATCGACACTGACTTGGGTGGACATCTTAATCATAAGAGGAAAGCACGAAAAAGTCTCAAGAACTCAACCCTCAAATTGAACATGAAATCAGCCATTTTGGGCAATTTCCACAAGCTCATATTTAGCCGAAATGATCCCAAATCTGAGGCAGGTAATCCCAGACAGGTAAAATATCCAAAATGTCTTCGTAATACATTTATCACATTGCTTTTGCTCATTTAAACAAAATACATTTTTTGAGTTGAGCAGAGTTGATGCCCTTTCTGGTGTCTTTGCGTTCTTCGTCTACTTCCATACAAAAGCTGAATACGACATTGAAAGAAGAGTATGAAGAGTATGAAGGCCACATTTGCGGTTTACCCCACCCCACCCAACCCCCCGGCCCCCCTCATCCGTACTCACTCCTTTCCCATGGTGCACTTCACTTAGACGCCATGAATTGTTGATGCAGCAAAAAGAACAACAATGCTCACTTCACTGCTCATGTAATATTTACAGGACAAGCGTGGCGGCGGGCCTGGCAGGTCCGCGGCTGCGGCGGCCTTGTAAGCGGCGGAGCACAAAGGAAGCTAGCGTGCAATTAGCTGCCACCGCAGGGAAATGACAAACAAAAAAAGCTTTTTGGGCAAAATGAGCAAAATAAATATTTCAGCACGATTGTTCAAAGTGCTCCGCTTTTCAACCTGAAATTAATTGGAGAGCGGCGCGCAGTTTATCTCGGTGCAACCCTCACAAATGGAGACCACTGGATCCTGAAAAGTTTCACACTGATCAAGAAATTCTAAAAAAATCAAATAAAAAGTTGGTAAGCAGTGAAACTCGATTATCATTTTTGCGGAGTGGGTGTCCCACCAGGGTTCAGAGGTTAAACTCTGCCCTTCTGTGGTGCTTGTCTCCGCTTCGACCATAGCAGAACTCCCACCCGAATCTCTTCAACGCAACACGGGCGCGCTAATGGACTGTCGGGGCACTAATGTACTGACAAGTCACTTCATTAGGTACACCTACAGCGTGTACGCTGTCCGTCCATCCATGTATTGTATTCGCTTTTACCTGCCATGTGCAAAAACCATCATAATTAACACATTCGTGTACTGGCACTGGCAAATACCAACATTTTCATGACAGTTAGCCTTTTAATAACATTTTTACACATTTTGAAATGCAGTGTTGTAATGACTGTCATGACAACTGCTGCATAATATTGCTTTAAATGTAATTGGGTCGTCATAGCATTATTATTATGTTGTTGTTACGATTATTAGTAATAGCACTAGTACTAACTAGTTATTTTCTTTGTGAAGGCAGACGTTTATATATCCATCCATCCATTTTCTTCACTGCTTATCCTCACAAGGGTCGCGCGGAGTGCTGGAGCCTATCCCAGCTGTCAACGGGCAGGAGGCGGGGTATGCCCTGAACTGGTTGCCAGCCAATCGCAAGGCACATCGAGATAGTCACACTCACAATCACACCTAGGGTCAATTTAGAGTGTCCAACTAATGTTGCGTGTTTTTGAGAGGTGGGAGGAAACTGGAGTGCCCGGAGAAAACCCACGCAGGCGCGGGGAGAGCATGCAAGCTCCACACAGGCGGGTACGGGATCGAACTTGGGACCTCAGAACTGTGAGGCCAATGCTTTCCAGCTGATCCACTGTGCCGCCATATATATACAGATAGAGAGAGGGAGGGATAGAGAGAGAGAGAGAGAGAGAGAGAGAGAGAGAGAGAGAGAGAGAGAGAGAGAGACCTAATTGGCTTCGCGTTCATTAATTATCGTTTCAATAAAAGTTAAACATATCATTGTTAAATCGTTATTTGTGGCTGTGGCTGCAACTGTTTCGAGCGTTGGCATCACAGTTCTGAGGACCGGGGTTCAAATCCCGGCCCCACCTGTGTGGAGTTTGCATGTTCTCCCCGTGCCTGCGCGGGTTTTCTCCAGGCACTCCGGTTCCCTCCCACATCCCAAAAACATAGATTGGAGACTCCAAACTGCCCCTTGTGAGGATAAGCAGCGAAGAAAATGGATGGATGGATGGATGTATACATATAGCAGCTAATGTCACCCCAAAACTACATTGTTGTAACATGTGTTTCTAATTGGTATGCTGTATTGATATGACCCAGGCTCCGTCCAGCCTCTTGTCGAATATATGGTGTCATTGAAAACCAGCAGCGTTCCTGTCCAAAAATAGACAAACAATCACATGATGTGTGGCAATAAACTGGGATTGGATGCCCAAACAATACGCGCGTGTCCGTCGCAGTGATTTCTGTGCGTCCACGGCGCAGACCGCCGTCATCGCCAGTCTTCTTCTTGTTGAACCTCTAAGACGTTAATCCTCCGCACGTTGTATTTCCGCGCCAACTTTCACCTGCGGGATTAGGTGACCTTGTTGAGAAGTGACGAGGGATCAGCGGGTTATCAGCGCCGCTTTCTCTTTATCTTTTTCTTCTTCTGGGGGCAGCTGATGATGTCCTCTTCCGAAATGACATTCCATTTTTTACCCCCATTCTGAGGTAGTATGACGTCATACGTGATGAGGTCATATTTGGGTGGGGGAGGTATTGCAATATTGTTGCAAACACTCCAGACTTCCTTATTTTGTTAATTTACCATAATTCCCGGCCTACAGAGTGCACCTGGTTATTAGCCTCACCGAGTACATTTGTAAAGGAAATACCATTTGGTACATGCATACGCCGCAGGTGTGTAAAAGCCACAAATGCTCACATTAAAACACGAGATATTTACAAAGAAAGACAGTACACAGACAGAGTTTAACGGTAGCGCAGCGCTAGCTGATAGGGATGGTTAAAAAATAACTTACCGCTAACGCTAGCGCAGCGCTAATGCTAATGCGGCACTAACACGAGCACATCGCTGATAGGTTAAAAAAAAAAAAAACTTACCGGTAAAAACCACCGAGACACGCCAGTAACACAGCAGCAACATGCTAGCACAGTGCTAACACTAGGGTGGGAAAAGTCACTTCCTCGGCACATATATTCCGGTCTCACTCTTAACTTTTCTGCTCGAGTGCCCCCTTGCGGCCGTTAGAACAAAAAATGCACAAATTAGCCGCATCACCGCATAAACTGCAGGGTTGAAAGCGTGTGAAAAAAAGGCTTGTAGGAGAGAAATTACGGTACCTTTATTTATCCAGCAAAATCTCAAAAGCTCTTTTTCAAAGAGTGTACCAGGTAATAGGTGATTTTCAAACTTTGTAAGATATCGCTCCAAAATCCACATTGCGATATGCTCAAATTCAGTCTGGCTTTCAAAATTGTAACGTTACAAGATTGAAATATCACATTCATACCAATAATCTGAGGGCCTCAATATCGCAAACCTACTCGTATCTCAAAATGTAATATGTAAACAACCCTGTACACCAAATTAGCAAAATGCTAACATTTAAACATCATGGCCTCCCATATACAATCCCCTATAGAATATCATATTGAACATTTAGCTCTACTTTGTAAGAGAAGAACATTAATGCGTGTACACATTTACTGTACATCACTGAGAATCTTATTTTTATTTATTTTTTTAAAATGCTGATACACTATTTCAGTCCACCCTTTCAGCTACTGTATTCGAGGAAGGCTGTTTTTTAATCTGTTTAGGGGATTTGATGACATTTTTTTTCCCAGAAGCGGAATTGTGATGTCACAGAGTGTCGTTGTTGGCTCTCAGACTCCTCTCAAATTGATGGAAACGATTGCGGTGATCTTTTTGTTCGGGCCGATGTCACGCTGATTTCAAATTGATCCCGCTTTACAAGGGCCGGAAGTGGCCCGCAGGCTGGAAGCTTGACATGTCTGATCTGGATCTACTTCTGCGGCGCTAATGGAGCTCGCGGAAGAGATAAAAATCATACATTGATAAAAGAAAATGTGCACTGGGTATTTTCATTGCGGTGGAAAACAGTGGTGCAGCTGGAAAGCGTTGGCCTCACAGCTCTGAGGACCCGGGTTCGATCCCGGTCCCGCTTCTGTGGTGTTTGCATGTTCTCCCCGTGCCTAAAAAAATCCCATAATATACACGTAATAAATATCAAAACACCGGAATTTTAGGTGCCTTTTGTCAAATAGAAGTCTGTGATTTACAAATGCTGAGTGGTTGATGGAGACCTTCGGTTGCTCAACAGTCTGGGGTCTCCACGGTCGTATTTTGTGCTTCGTAATGCGCCGCACATATGCCGTGAGAGACAATAATTTGATACTCTAAATTGCCCCTAGGTGTGATTGTGACTGCGACTGTTGTTTTTCTCCATGTTCCCAGCGATTGGCTGGCAACCAGTTGACAGCTGGGGTAGGCTGCAGCACTCCCCAAAACCCTTGTGAGGATAAGTGGCTCAGAAAATGGATGACTGGATATTTTCATTGTCATAAACGAGGCATCCGACATGATTAATCATTGGATATTGGAAAAAAAAAAATGTCAGTTACGCGGTCGCCATTCACAACATTGGACTCAAGTTTTTCTGTCCTTTCATTTTGAGAATGCAGAAAGAAATCAAATCGGTAATCAATTTTCCGAACGCTGGCGAAATCGAAAGCGCGTCACGAAACCTGGTGCAAATAGTCCGTACGTGGATTGGATTTCCCAACGTTCCAACACCCCCAAATTCAAATCTCCCAAATGTCACCGCATTTTGAAAGTTCCACCAGCTGCGTTGAAAGACGTCGTATTGATCCGATCCGTGACGCCGCCCGCGTGGCGAGAGCGTCTGTTATCTGGAAAGCGTGAGCGCGCGGAATGGCGACGAGATGGTGAGATGAAGGTGCGCGAGTTGACCTTCAGTGACGGCCGGAATTCTATCAGGAGCCAATCAGTGGCGGCAATTAATCCGTCTTTGTGAGCGCTCGCGTGGATCCTAAGCAGGGTCAATTAGGGAATATGTAGTCGCTGCTTCGTCGCGGGCGGCGCGCCGCTGCCCGTCATCTCGCTGCCGATTTTTTTTTTTTTTTTTTAATCAGGCCATATAAATGTATCTCATGCGCCATCCCTTCATCTCCCGGTTCTCTTCCTCTACAGTCCCCCCGGCGACGCTGACCTGGTCAAAAGGACCTCTTCATTTTTTGCCGGGAAAATAGCTTCCTGTGGCACTCCCGGGTGTTATCGGTGCTCGGTGGAGACTCGGCTGCCCCCTCACGCGCTTATTTTTCACTTACGCTATATTCATTTTGCATTATAAATGTACAGTACATTCAAAACCTGACTGACGGCGCCAACTTCGAGTGTTGGAATGCTTTAGACGGCAGTATGTCGCTGTAAAAATGTTTCTGTTTAATAATCAGCAGTAGAACATGGGTTGGTTTCACCCAAAACACCAGTTTCTGATCAGAAAAGTAGAAAAATAAGTTTTTGTGACAAGACACATCCATTTTTGTAGCCGCTTATCCTCTCGAGGGTCGTGGGAGTGCTGGATTTTGTCACTTAGAGACAAACAGTCACACTCACAATCACACCTAGGGGCAATTTTAGAGCGTCCAATTAATGTATATTGGACACTGTATATATTTCTTTCGGCTTATCCCATAAGGGGTCGCCACAGTGTGTCATTTCAAATGAACGCTTCATACTCAAAATTGTCTTTAATGTTTACCAAAATTTTACCACATTGGTTGGACACTAAATTGTCTTTGATATTTACAAAATCACATCAGATCCATCCATCCATTTTCTTAGTCACTTATCCTTAACAGGGTCGCAGGAGTGTTGGAGCCTATCCGAGCTGTCAACGGGCAGGAGCCTGGGTACACCCTGAACTGGTTGCCAGTCAATCGCAGGGCACATCGGGACAGACAAAAGTCGCACTCAAAATCACACCTAGGGGCAATTTTAGAGTGTCCAATTAATGTCGCATGTTTTGGGGATGTGGGAGGAAACCGGGGTGCCCAGAGAAAACCCACGCAGGCACGGGGAGAACTTGCAAACGTCACAAAAGCAGGTCCGGGATTGAACCCGGGACCTCAAAACTGTGAGGCCAACACTTTCTAGCTGAGTCACCGTGCCGGACAAGAAACATATCACGCAAAATATTTGTTGTTGTTGTTGTTGTTGTTGTTGCTTCTGTGAGGGCTCAAAATATAAAAACGCAAAATAGAAGATTTAAAGGGGTATTCATGGCAAAAGAACTGTTTATCTACAAATATACAACTATGAAACGCTGTGAGTGATGCGGATTCATTGCAGGGCTCAAGTTGAATATCTTTCTTTTTTTACATACCGTTCACTAGTCATTCCATCATCATATAATCTTTGCTCATGAGCACAGCACACTTTATGATACCTACTGTGACACATCGCCTACTCTATTTATATCATACGTTATACATACCGTAATTCCCGGCCCACAGAGCGCACCTGGTTATAAACCTCGGTACACAGAGTTTAATGCTAGTGCGGCGCTAGCGTTAGCGCCAGGGCTAGCGTTAGCATGGTGCTAGAGTTAGCGCAGTGCTACCATTAAACCAGGGGTGCTCAATGCATCGATAGGGTTAGACCAGTCGATCGCGAGCTCTTGCTGAGAAAAAAAAAGAAAAGACATCAGCTGTATTTTTTTTTTTTTTAACTTTAGCTCACCGCGCATGTGCAAACAACGACAGTACAGGAAAACACGCTGTCAGTGAGCCCCCCCTTCCCCGTTTTAAGCTCTCGCTTAAGAAATCTTATAAAACATGAGTATGGATGCTGCAGTAAAGAAGATAAAAACGCATCACTTTCAGATGGAATGGGAGCCGGACTTTTTTTTCCCCACGATGTCATTTCCGAAGTGCGTTTGCCTCATCTGCCAGTGTGGTGAAATGTGTCGCGGCATTTTCAGACCGTTTATGGAAAACCCGACACCGATATTCCGCCGAAAAGCAAGCTGAGAATGAGAAAAGTGAAGGAACTCAAATCCCAATTGGCCGCACAGCAGTCTTAGAAGCGTCGTTTCCGGGTTCGTCACATCACACATAAAGAAGCGTAGCTGACTTGTTGTTCCGATCTTTTCAATATAAGGCAGAAATATTATCTTTAATGAAATCTCTCCAGTACACGGCGCTGTGAAGCCATGCCTGATGTGTGAAAGGACATCGGCGATTGTGAGTGTTTCTCGCTGCAGTTGGACGAATCCACTGACACGAGCGACACAACCCAGGTGTGCATTTTCATTCGTACGGTGTTTAGTGATCATCAACGTGAACGCAAATAGTTACAAAAAAATGTTTAAAGTTGATTATGCTGTGTAATATTGGCTCATGCGGTTATGCAAGGCACACAAACATACATTTACACGTAAAGAATCCTCAATCTACTTTAAAATAATTATGTTTTGCATTTTTGTAGTTGGTAGATCTTTGTGACTTGGCGATTCTATTTCATCATTGGTCATTCTAAAAGGCACAACCCCCACCCCCCTCGATCGCGAGAGGCTAGATGCTTGAGAAGTAGATCTTGGGGTAAAAAAAAGTCTGGGCACCGAGGCTTATAACCAGGTGCGCTAACGCTAGCATCGTGCTAACGCGAGCGCCACATCACCCCGTAAACAGCCGGGTTGAAACCGTGTGAAAAAAGTCGCGGCTTGTAGGCGAGACGAAGATGCCGGAATGGGACTGACTAACGTGTTTGCATTTGCCTCCCTCATAATTGCCGTGACAAATATGAGTCAAGAATATTCTAAAACAGCCAACCGGCAATGTGAGGGACTCGGCTGCCGGTCAGTTAAACTTTCCAACATCCCGACATCGCAGCATTGCCATATGATAACACACAAACATCCTGCCGCCCCGTTATTTCCATACCTTCTAGGAAAGCAACATCCCAGAACAGCTTTTAGCGTGGAACAAATTAATTGCCTTCCAATTTTTTTCCCAACAGAAAAGTGAACAAGCGGCGTCACGGCAGGGATAGTGTCGTTAATGTCTGGGACTGACAGGTCCCGGGTGTCAGCCGGGATGGGCTCGAGCTTCCCGTGACCCTGAACGGGATGATGAGCGGCAAAGAAAATGGATGCTTGGATGTATAATATTTGCGCACCCATAACAGTATTTTACTTTCATGGAGGCAAGTGGCCCTGGAGTCTCTGAATTCATTCCTAGCCCCTGATTGATGGCTTCAACTTCAGCAAAAAGTTTGTTGTTTAAAGTACGAGTACACAAGTGGAGGAGTGGGTTCAAGTCCCGACATCATTGATGTTCTTGTTCCACGAAAGTCAAATACCCATACATTTTAAAGGGCCACTGTCATGAAATGAATGATTTTTAGTATGTTATTAATGGAAAAAACGGCAGCTGACATGGACCCATGCGTTTTTTTTTCCCCACCACAAAACATGATTTTGCGTATACGGCTTTTTGTAACTCCCGCCGTGAAAATCCTCTCGAGGGATTTGTTTTGGAGAAGAAGCAGGAAGTGACATACATGGCAGGACCGCCCTCAAGTGGTCTCGTTTGTTTCTATTAGTTTTACCTCCGGGAAGGTAGCTCGTTTTTCCTTCGTGTTAGCCAAAATGCCAGCTCGTTGCGTTGCTGGACATTGCTCGCACACTCGTGAGGATGGATGTACCCTTCCTAAGTTTGCAAGAGACCCGGTGCAAAGGAGAGCCTCGTGGGTTCCAAATGACAGGCAGGTTTGTGTACAGCTACTAAAAAAAAATAATTGTTTGGGGCGGACCACTAATCCGTATCTCGTTACGTAACAAAAGATCCGGGTACATATGACAGGGGTGGCAAATGTGTCGATATGGGCGTCGGACGGCTGCCGCGTTGGCTTGCCGGCGAAGGCTGCCGCGTCGTGCTCACGGACGGCGGTGGCTATGAACAACGCTGGCAGCAACGCTGCATTCGGCCGTGTGCGACGACAACACCGTAAAGCGGCCCGGCTCGTCGCTGCCAGCCTGGTTGAACGGGGTGGCTCGTTGCGGCACTGGGCCACGATGCCTCATCGCCGCCGCGGAAGTGAATCGGACGGGGAGGCGGTTTGGTCATGATCTGCACATCATCTTAATATGGCTCGAAACGATAGAGTGATATTGCCCCGGTAACTTCACTCGGTTGTGAGACGTTCTCTTCTTCGCAAAGAGCTTCCGTGTCAGAAGGGGCGTGTCCCAGAGTAGGGGCCACCGCATGTTTTCAATGGCGAATGTCCGGGGTGATGTCGAAGGACACTTCCGCAACTTTACGCATGGATGATACGCTCTGTGCTCATATTTATTTGTTCTTAAAGACATTGAAGTGAATAATGTTATATGTACTTTTCATGACAATATCTATTTTAGAATGTTTATAGGGATGACACTTGACCTTTAAAGCGTGCTAATAAGGTGGAATGCCAGAATGTTGGTGTACCTCACGAATGTACCACTGTGCGACTACTTACCAGTCTTGTTTTTTTACTCAAGTATCTGTACTTAAGTATACACTTGAGAGTGGGTACTTTTGCCTTCTCTGCACTCAACAGCGAACTTTGCGTGCTGCGGGGCAGAGTCGCGCTTTGCGAATATTCCGAGACGCGTGCGTTTACGTTTGTGCTTGAAACACTCTTCACGCAGTGAGTGTGAAGTATACAGTAAAAGCAGTAATTGCACACCAGGGGCCGCATGTGCGCGAGCGCGTCGGGCACGTGGCGGTGTGCAGCGGTGTGTCCGACATGTCGGCGCAGGTGTCAAAAGAGTGGATAATTAGCAAACAAACAAACAAACAAACAAGGCGGAGCGACGCCGTGGGAGGAACGGCTCGACTGGAGCCGGAAAGGCGTGACGGCGAACGTCACGGGCGCCGCCGCCTTGTCCCGCTAACCGCAACACGGAATGTCAAGTGCGACCCAACCTTTGCGGTCTTGTTAGCGGAATTATTGTGTGTCAAACAAGTACTAAGAGGCTCACTTCTCGCTTCGGCTCGCTAACCAACGTTGCAACACTTTCGCAAGAGTCGGATACCAAAACATGCTAAACTTTCTCCAGCTTTTTCAATCCATTCTGGCACTTTATGATTCGAAAGTTGAATTTGTGACAATATTCTCAAACTTCAACATTTAGACTCTTCCAATATTCAACATTGTGAGATTCCCACAAAAAAACTTCTCAGATCCCAACGAGAGAAGATTTCAAATCATCATTCCAAAATTCCCAATTGTTTAGAATTCCGACAAAGAACATGCCATCCCATCCAGCCATCCATCTTCTTAGCCGTTTATCCTCACAAGGGTCGCGGGGAGTGTTCGAGCCAATCCCAGCTGTCAACGGGCAGGAGGCGGGGTACACCCCGAACTGGTTGCCAGCCAATCAAAGACATCCCATCCCATATTTTTTTGAAATGCTAACATTTTAGCATGATCATTAGCATTTAACTTAATCATCCCAATACTCTGAAACCTGCATTTTCCTTTGGTATGGGGCTGAATGACAAAAAGAGGGAATTATATAGGTGAGAGAAAGTATAGCGGAACCCACGGTAACACATAATTATTGCAAATTCATTTATATTTTTAATTCATATTTTTAGGTCTCTTGAAAGGATGAATTGGATTGGTATTATTTTGTATTGGAAATCACATTTTGGGCAGCAGGGTGGGTCAGGAGTTCTGAGGTCCCGGTTTCAATCCCGAACTCCCCTGTGTGGAATTTGCATGTTCTCCCCATGCCTGTGTGGGTTTTCTCCGGGCAATCCGGTTTCCTCCCACATCCCAAAAACACGCAACATTAATTGGACACTCTAAATTGCCCCTCGGTGTGATTGTGAGTGCGGCTGTTTGTCTCCAGGTTCAGGGTGTACCCCGCCTCCTGCCTGTTGACAGCTGGGATGGACTCTAACACTCACTTGTGAGGATAAGAGGCTAGGAAAATGGATGAATGAATATCATTTTGATTTTCACACAATTTGGTTTTAGTCTAATGTTTTTAGAGCGGATGAATCACATAAAAATCCCACTGTATCTCAACATCCGACATTCAATCATCCCGATGCGTTTACGTCCTTGTGCGGGCCTGCGTCAGGCTTCTGCTCTCGACTGAGGACAAAGCAACACCAATTAACTCCCAGCAATCAAGAGAGCTGCGATGTCGCACACGGATTCAATTAAACAGCTTTCCGGCGCGCCCGTCAAACAAGTGTCGCACGTTTTCGCGGGAACGCCGGTGTCCTGGAGGAGCTCCATTGCGCCGCCCGGTCGCGGCGCAGACGCTCTCATCCGTCCTCTCGTCTCGGCGCGGCTCACTCGAGACTCAAATGATTTGTGTGTTTATGTGGCACGGAATAGAATGCTCGCGCAGTTCGCTTCCTTCCCCTCTGTGATTGTCTTTCCTTGTTTTTCTTTCATCTGAGAGGACAAATCACACATTTTAGCCTCCCGGCACATCCGCCCATCCGTTTTCTGAGACGCTTATCCTCACGAGGGTCGCGGGAGTGCCGGAGTCAACCCCAGCTGCAGGACTCCAAGATGAGGACATGATGTTCATCCATACATCCATTTCCTTCACCGCTTATCCCCACGATGGTCGCGGGAGTGCTGGAGTCAACCCCAGCTGCAGGACTCCAAGATGAGGACATGATGTTCATCCATCCATCCATCCATTTCCTTCACCGCTTATCCTCACGATGGTCGCGGGAGTGCTGGAGTCAACCCCAGCTGCAGGACTCCAAGATGAGGACATGATGTTCATCCATCCATCCATCCATTTTCTTCACCGCTTATCCTCATGAGGGTCGCGGGAGTGCTGGAGTCAACCACAGCTGCAGGACTCCAAGATGAGGACATGATGTTCATCCATCCATCCATCCATTTTCTTCACCGCTTGTCCTCATGAGGGTCGCGGGAGTGCTGGAGTCAACCCCAGCTGCAGGACTCCAAGATGAGGACATGATGTTCATCCATCCATCCATCCATTTTCTTCACCGCTTATCCTCATGAGGGTCGCGGGAGTGCTGGAGTCAACCACAGCTGCAGGACTCCAAGATGAGGACATGATGTTCATCCATCCATCCATCCATTTTCTTCACCGCTTATCCTCATGAGGGTCGCGGGAGTGCTGGAGTCAACCACAGCTGCAGGACTCCAAGATGAGGACATGATGTTCATCCATCCATCCATCCATTTTCTTCACCGCTTGTCCTCATGAGGGTCGCGGGAGTGCTGGAGTCAACCCCAGCTGCAGGACTCCAAGATGAGGGCATGATGTTCATCCATCCATCCATTCATCCATCCATTTTCTTCCCCCCTTATCCTCACGAGGGTCGCGGGGAGTGCTGGAGCCTATCCCAGCTGTTAACGGGCATGGAGCAGGGTTCACCCTGAACTGGTTGCCTGCCAATCGCAGGGCACATAGAGAGATACAGCCGCACTCACAATAACACCTTGGGGCAATTTAGAGTGTTCAATTAATGTTGCATGTTTTTGGGATGTGGGGGGAAACTGGAGTGCCCGGAGAAAACCCACGCAGGCAAACTTAGACACGCCCCTTTGAATTACGTGTCCATCAAAAAGACATTCCATTGAGTGAATGTCAATCGAACGCACTTCCAAGTGGCTATCAACCAAATATGGACACATTAAATTCCATGAAGGTCAATCAAATCAATGTTGTCAATCACAACAAAGACACGCCCTTCCAAACGACCGTCAATCAAACACGGACATGTTCCTTTAAGTGCCTGTCAATCAAACATCGACACGCCCACTCAAAATCAATCAACTTTTACACAAACACCCTTTTTGATCCACTGTCAATCTGATTTTAATAGCCGTCAATAAAACAGACACACCCTATAATGCGTCACCGTACAGTCAGTCCCTTTCACCGCCAGCCAACCAAAAAGACCTTTGAGCGACTGTCAATCACAGACACACCCTTTCACCCGTTGTCACTCGGACATTAAATTGAGTGAATGTCAATCAAACATACTGTACGCGTGCGGTCTTCAAATAGCCGTCAATCAAACGCCGATGCTGCACAAAATTCGTTAGTCAGAGACACTTCAACAACAGGCACTCGCCTTGTAAGCTGTCAATCACACCGACATCACAGTCGCTCTCTTTTACCTGCTGTCAATCGAACAGAGCCACACCCCTTTTACACTCTGTCAGCTAACTACATGCAGAAAATGAAGCCATGTTGACGACAAATGATTGTGTAACCCGGTTAAAAGCTGGTACAGGTAAAATTTCAGTATAATAGAGTAGCAATTATGTTATAGGTTTTCTTCATACAATATGGTGGAATATCTGTTAAACTGTGTGTGCTGACTTTATTTTCTTTCAGAGGGATTTGTATTTAAAAAGAAATACTTTTGTTTGTCATTTTATTGTTGTAACCATAGTTTAAGAAGGACAGGAAGGGACGTGTTGGAGAGACGCGGGGAAAAAAAACAAGAAAAAGAAAGGACAAAGAAAGTGAACGGTGGACATTTATCAAAAGTTGATCATTGTGTTCGGCAAGGGCTGTTGAAAGTTCAACAGGGATAGTGTGTCGTTTGAGTGGACTACTCAAATCGCGCCGTAACGTGGTGGAGTTAGCCGCTACCACAGGGGCTAAGTGCATGCATGGGACTTGGCTTGGGCGCTAGCAACCAGCTAACGCTACCTAGCGAGGCCTGTGTGTTGGACCACGAAGGAGAGGACAAGGGCAGTAGCATCGAGCTAACGTGGCTAGCGAGGCCTGTGTTTGGACTTCAAGGAAGAAAAAATGGATGAGGACGGTGAGGACGCTGGACAGAGGAAAAACCACCTTCACCTTTCTTCACTCCTGCCTTAGGAAGCACAGCAGTGACATTGGGGTTTGAATTTCGTTTGCTTGCCGGCTATGTTCATATTTGTTTGGGCCCTTAGCTTAGCATGTGTGCATTGCGTACCAGTTATATTGACTTTGTTTATTTGACTGTTGTGTATACGTTTGATTTTCCAACCTTTATTTTGTTATTAAATGTTCACACTTTTTGTTACATAACCAGGTTTATTATTTTAGTTTCCTACTTTGGAGTGAGGAAAGAACTCAGGTGGCTACCTCGTTGAAGTATTTTATACTAGAGAGGCGCTACATTAGCATGTGTGTTTAGAAGACTTCAAGCCTGGCGTCGTTTAGTGAAGCATCCGCACACAAACTGTCATGGCGGTGCCGAGTCTGTTATGGCTGTGCCGGTCCCCGATGTGGCGCGCACCTGCTCTGATCGGCAGATCTGCGCACTGGTGTCTCATCTATGTCATTTATGGGCACGCGTGCGGTCTGGTCTTTGCCAGACTGTTGATCCCATGTCACGTTCCCGGAACTCCTTGTTTCTGCTCTTGCTATCCCGTGTACCGAATCCCGACCAGTTATAGACCTTCCTCTTACGGCTGCCGAATCTACTACCGCTGCCTTCGCGGACTGCTTACCGGTATTTGAACTTTGGATCGAATAAAGACTCTTCCCAAACTCTTACTAAGCCCCGTGAGTCGTGCATTTGGGTTCAGCCGCAAGTTGACACAAACACGTCCGACGTCATCAAGTCCGACTTCCTCTGTGGTCATCCCCAGGTGCACTAAAGCTAGCGTCGTGCTAACGCTAGCGCCGCATCACCCCATAAACTGCAGGGTTGAAAGCGTTCTGGCCATGACACAAATACGTCCGCCGTCATCAAGTCCGGACTTCCTCTGTGGTCATCACCAGGTGCGCTAACGCCGTGCTAACGCTCGCGCCGCATCACCCCATAAACCGCAGGGTTGAAAGGGTGAGAATAAAGGGGTTTGGGTTCAGCCGCGAGTTCTGGCCATGACACAAACACGTCCGCCGTCATCAAGTCCGGACTTCCTCTGTGGTCGTCAGCCAGCATTTGTCAGCAGGCCTCGACCTTAATGAGGAGCAACTGGCTAATTTGCTGATGGCTTTTCCTTCCTGTGGGCCATTAGATAAGCACCCCCGTTGCTCATCCCCTCTGCTCCCCCCCTACACACACCCCCCTCCACTCCATCAGCCCTGGACCTCCAACAGCGTATGTAAGCAGTTAATCGCAATGACAGACACGGCGACCTGTCACGCTATCCCGAGCGCCGACACGACGGTTTTGTGTCGGACACGCCGCTTTTTCCGGTTGAAGCCCGGCTCTGAATCGGCGGAACGCGAAGATCCCACGTGGTTATTGATTCAGACGGACGAGCGTTAAACAGGACAAAGAAAGTTCAGGATCAGAGCAGGAAGTTTTCTAATTCATTAGTGTCACTTGGCAGCTCATTAGGGACACTGGAATTAGTAATAAACAAACAAGGAGCTTGCCTTAAATACTTCTGTCAGACTTCAAGCGGGCTGTCAAGCGCTCACACTCTCTGCTAACGTTTGGTGACACTTTGTTTTTTCCCTGATTTGAACACACTTGCGGTCTTAGGAAAGATGATTACAAACAATCGAGAGCACAAAAACATCACCTCTGATGAGAGGCGGCTACACACACTTTCAACAATATGTGTGCGCATATTTGCGTTAGCGCCATTAGCTCTAACGAGACAATTTAAAACACTTATTTGTGTGCACGAGAAAGTGAGTCCATAATCGACTTTTAAACATATTTGTGGTGTTGTGAGCATTTTGCTGGGAAAAAAATGCCATTTATACACGGAATAAATATCAAAACACTGCAGTTTTAGGTGCCTATTGTCAAATGGAAGTCTGTGATTTACAAATGCTGAGTGATTGATGTAGAACTTCAGTTGCTCAACAGTCTGGGGTCTCTACGGTCATATTTTGTGCTTCATAATGCGCCATACATATGCAGTGAGAGACAGGTCTAGAACCGAGGCAAGGCCAGTCCAGTACTCGCATTGCAGCATATGTTGCTCCAAAATCTAGCGCCTTCCCTGATGTGGAAGTTACGACCCCACGGGCACTGAGACACCCCCATACCATCACAGATCCTGGCTTTTGATCTTTGCAATGTTCACAATCCGGACAGTCCTTTTCCTCAAGTCCCGGTAGATACGACATCTATCATATGCATAAACAATTTGGAGTGTGGACTCTTCAGACCTTCAGTCCATCTGAGATGGCTCCGGGCCCAGAGAAGACGGTGGCATCTCTAAGTGTTGTTGCTTTTGCTTTGCATGGTAGAGTTTTAACTTGCATTTGCAGATATCGTCAGCTATAGCCTTGTGTTTGAGTGACAGTACGTGAAAGGGAGTGTCAGAGTTTGATTGACAGCACCGTAAAAAATGTCTACGAACTAGCTTTGTGTGTTCTTTTCTTAACACTCTTGTTGAGACCTGGCCTTAGCCTTTGATCAAAAGTCAAAACAAAAATCCAAAGAGTAAGCAAAATGCTCGCTGAACTGAGCTCTAAAATAATATGACACTCAGAGTCCTACAACTTGTTTGGTTAAATTAGGTAAAAAAAAAGACAAAGTAATGCACAAGGAGGTTAAGTGAAAGCACCCGCGTCCATACGTGCGGGCAATTGTTATTGCTCTCGCGAAAAACCTTAATTAGATCTGCATTAGCGTCACTTTCTTGGCTCAGCGTTATGAATAGACCAACTAATTAAACCAGCGCGGTTGTGTGTCGAGAGAGACGTTAATAATGTGGGAGTTTGTCGCCAAAACCTGCAAAGACAAACGTGACTCGGGCCTTTCTCGGTTTTTAACATTTTTTTTTTTTTTTACACCTGGCAGGAACACCAGTCTCCGTGGGTGGGCCATCATTTCTGAAGTGAATCTGTGAGTATTTTTGATGATTATGAATTACAGATCTGCAATATGGAGAGGTGGCTGTGGAGTTTTTGACCAACTTATTCAGTAGAATATTAGCACGAGAGAAGATGCCGTAAGAATGGAGTGCTCGTCCCCATTTTTAGGAACAAAGGCGATGTTCAGAACTGTGGTGGAATAAAGATGATGACCCATGTAGGATAGACTCAGGACAGAAGTAAGTATCTGCGAGCAACAGTAGGGTTTCATGCCTAGAAAGAGTACCACAGATTCATGATTTGCCTTGAGGATACTAAGTACAGAGAAGGTCAGAAGGAGCTAAATTGTGTCTTTGTAGACCGAGAGAAAGCCTATGATAAAGAACCAAGACAGGAACTGTGGTATTACATGGGCAAGTCCGGTGTGGCGGAGAAATATGTTAGAATACTTCAGGACATGTGTGAGGGCAGCAGAACAGTGGTGAGACGTGCCGTAGGTGTGTCAGAAGTATTTAAGGTGGAGGTGGGACTGCATCAGGGATCAGCTCTGAGCCCCTTCCTGTTTGCAGTGGTAATGCATAGGCTGACAGATGAGGTTAGACTGGATTCCCCTTGGACTATGATGTTCGCAGATGAGGTGAGATGAAGCAGGGAGGAGGCGGAGCAACAATTAGAAAGATGGAGGCACACACTGGAAAGGAGAGGAATGAAAATTAGCCAAAGTAAAAAGAATATATGTGCGTGAATGTGACGTGCGGAGGAGGAGGAGTGAAGCTCCACGGAGAAGAGATAGCGACGGTGGACGACTTCAAATACTTGGGGTCAACAATACAGAGCAATGGAGTATGGGGTAAGGAAGTGAAAAAACGGGTCCAAGTGGGGTGGAACAGTTGGCGGAAGGTGTCTGGTGTGTTATGTGACAGAAGAGTCTCCGCTAGGATGAAAGGCAAAGTTTATAAAACAGTGGTGAGGCCGGCCATGACGTACAGATTAGAGACAGCAGGAAGCAGAACTGGAGGTGTCAGAAATCAAAATGTTGAGGTTCTCGCTCGGAGTGAGCAGGTTGGATAGGATTAGAAATGAGCTAATCAGAGGGACAGCCACAGTTGGATGTTTTGGAGCCAAGGATAGAGAGAGCAGACTTCGATGGTTTGGACATGTTCAGCGGCGAGAGCACGACCAAAGAAAAGGTTGATGGATGTTGTGAGGGAGGACATGAGGACAGTGGGTGTTAGAGAGGAAGATGCACAAGATAGGCTCAGCTGGAAAGAGATGACACGCTGCAGCGACCCTAACGGGACAAGCCGAAAGGAAAAGAAGAAGAAAATGAATTAAAGACATGCACAAGTGGTTGCGAACTCAATACACAGTCCTTTGCAAAAACCAGACACTAAAGTGATGCAGGATGAACGTTTTGGAGGAGTAGAGTTCATTGGGGCACTGTTTTTTTTTTTTTTTTTTTTTTTGGACCCAGACGCCGAAGATAATTTAACCGTTCTAGTCGTATTAACTGGGACTGATGTGTGGTTGGATTGGAAGGTATATTGCTGTGAATCATCACGAGTTTCGACAGAAAACAAACGAGGCTTGCATTCGCGCCTGAAGAATTCGGGAAGTTTTCCAACATCTGACTGGAGCAGACGCCGCTCAGCCAGTCACGTTCAGAGCTTCTGTAATGGCACCCGAGAGCCACCCGATGCAAAGCTGTGCACTACCAGACCAAAGTATGACGAATTACTCCAAGTCCCCCCAAAAAATTCCACTGTGAACACTTACAGACGACGATGGATCTTAATTTAAAGTAAAAACAAACACTTTTTGCAGGAATTGGAGGAAACTTTCAGATTAAACTTTCAAACGTGTTTGCGTAATTGTGAGTTTTTTGTTGCTATCGATGCATTTTAAAGAGACTTCAGGGGTTCTGAGGGCCGCTAAACTCATCCCACGAGACCTCATTTAGGCCAACATCAAAAGATTCACCTTTTTATTTTGTGAAACTAATTCAGAAAAGTCGACAGTGGAGGGAGAAGAATATACCGTACACAGAAAGTTATGCACAGCTCGGTCACCAAAAGAAATAATAAAAAAAAATAGTTTAATGCGAATGTACAGTATATTTATATGAAAACGATGAATAGGATACAGTTTAAATGTTAAAGTCATCTCTGTAGTCTGATTTTATGACGTAGATTGCCAATAAAAAAGTATTGATCCACTTCTTAAATTCTTAATTTTTTTTCATTTTCCCTCCCCATTTTAAGATCATCTCAAAAAGCTATATGAATGTCAAACACAGAAAACCCAAGTCAACATAAGATCCAGTTTTGAAATGGTGATTTTATTTCAAGAAAAAATATTAAATTAGTTATCGTGTTCTGTGGAAAAAAATAGTGTCCCCCTTTGTGTTAAATAATGAATTAACTTTGGCTAATTACAATGGTATTATGTATTTACATTTGATCATAGTTTAGCAGTATATTATCTGTGTCAAGAACAAACACGTCGTTTACTAAAAAATAATGATCAATTATTTATACTTTTTAGACGATACATCGAAGGGTCCTGTTCAAAATTAAACTCGACGGAAAGTCAGGAGGTCAAACCTTTCAGTGTTGTTGTAAATATCCACATCTTATTTATCTGATTCAGGTTACTTAACTACACTAAGTATTCTAAAAATATTTTTAAGTCACTGCAACCTAAGCTGCTATTTTTCATCGTTCCATTTGTAAAAATCTAGAAAATGTGACGTAACGCGGGCCTTAATTTCGGTGAAAAGGAGGAAGTTTGAGGCTAATGCAGCTACGAGCTAGCGCGTTCCCTTACAGTTAAGACAGCATAATTTGTTAAAAAATGGATCAGTAGGAGTGACAATTGCGTCAGACTGTAACCATAAAAGTGTACAGATTCCTTGTAAACTATTAAAATGCTTCGGAAACGTATTCCTCTGGCTTTTGCAAGCCCACCAGGCACTGGGGTAGCTAGCTGCTAACGGTGGCGAGCTAGCACCGTTTGGCACGATTAAATCAATGACAATGTCATAAATTGAGCATACTAAATTACCCGTTAAACATTACTTCAGGATGGTGTTCTGTTGATTTTAGAGGCAACAGTACTCTATATGATTGTAAAATAAATATATCATAATATCATGGGCTGCTATTGTTCGTGTCTGGACCCTTGGAAAGCTGTCTTCAGAATAAAAGTGAAACTATTTTCAGGGCATTCTAGGCAGCTCAGGAATGCGTGGACGATTCTAATTCTTATTTAACGTTTTATATGAGGCACAAGAGAGCCAATGTTACATACCAAAGACTAGAAAAAGTTGGTTTATTAAAATATGGCACCATTAAATAGCTGCAGTACACTATTATTCCATTTTAGAATAATAATATAATAATTACAAAGTAATTTTCTCAACACGTCATGACAAGAGAAAGATGTAGACTAGCGACGATAGCATCTCGGGCTAGTAGTTGACCTGCTCCCTAGCGGGTGTATGCTTATTGCTCATCGCAAGTAAAGTTGAGACTTTTTCGCCAAGGCCTAACTATCCATCCGTCACCATCCAGTAGCGATCCGGCGGACCGCCAACCTCAACTATCGCTAACGAGCGGCGCTGTCTGGCATACGCTAACGACACCCTCACTCATCGGCTCTCTGCGCGGCGGCGGGCCCCGGCCTGACGCTGCTGGTACGGCGGCGAGAGCTTGTAAGGTGACAGCGGCGACGGGGGTAGCGTGTAGCGGCGCGCAGACCGCCGCTGATAATTAGTCCGCTGCGTCCTGACTGGGCGGCGAGCGCACATGTTGCAGCTGTCACAGGTGCATTCTGGGAGAAAGCACGACAGCAGCGGCGGCGGTGACAGGCGTGACGGCACCATCTGGACCTGTTCGTGTCCACGTGTGCGCCGTGTCGACTCTGCCGATGACAAGCTCGTGATCGGTACACGGAGATGTGTATGCGTGAGAGTGCGTGGATGTGTATGCGCGTGGATGTGTGTGTGTGTGTGTGCGTGCGTGTGCGTGTGTGTGTGTTGTTGAACATTCAACATGCCAGCAGGTGTGCGCCTTGCATGACGCGTGAGTAAATGTGTGTGAAAGAGTAAATCCTGGCTGTGTGTATGAACAAATAGGTGTGTGTCTGTCTGTGTGTGTTTGTGAGTATGTGTGTATTTGGAGAGAGAGAGAGAGAGAGAGAGAGAGAGAGAGAGAGAGAGAGAGAGAGAGAGAGAGAGAGAATTTCGCTTGTGTGAGGAGCATGTGTGTATTAGC